>NC_056725.1:799632959-799770459 GCF_019279795.1 Protopterus annectens
ACAATTTGTATAATCCTAAATTTAAATTCGTGATTGGATCCTTTATCTAAAATATGCTTACATAGAGCATTAGTACAGACCATTCTTCTTATTTCTGAGCAATGCTCAATAATTTGATCTTTTAACTTAATGTGTACTTTTGCCAATATAGAACGCAATGCATTTTATGCATGTGGCTAAGTAAACTATTTCATGTGTGTTACATGTTGCATAGCAGTCAAAATAGTTAGTCCTTGTGGTTAGTGGATGTGTAAAAGAATCATCAGTTAGAATATACTTACAACTTACACAGTTAAAGCACTGATATGTCCCAAATTTAGTTGATTATAGGTTCATAGGTTCATAGGTTCATACTAGGCTATCTGCCCGAGGGCATTTACAAGCCTAGCCCATCGTTTTGTGGCTTACGCCACCCCTTTAGTATGGGGAACTATACCCATTATTTTGCTGTGCCTCTGTCGAGCAGTGACACTGAGGTAATCCCTGGGGTATATCTGCGATCTCCCATCCATTGGTCAAGATTTCTCTTGAACAAGGCCAGCGAGGTGCTCTGCCTCACATGTACCGGGATTTTGTTCCACAGCATAGGGAGTCTTTGGGTGATGAATCTATCCCTCCAGCACGTCCTATTAATAGCCGTGTCAAGGTTTAAGTCTCCGCCCTTGTGGCTCTGATGGATCTAGATTTTTGAGGTGAAGCATATTCATCAAATCTGGGTTTGACATGGCCTTGTATGTTAGGCAAAGGTCACCTCTGAGCAAGCGGTGGCGACTGAATAGAGCTGGAGTTCTTTCAGTCGGGCAGCATAGGACAGATTTTTGAGACCCTTTATCCTTTTGGTGAGGAACTTTGTGGCCTCTCCAGCTGCTGCAAGTGTCGGGTCAGATACATTCCGAATGGGGCATTGTACTCAATCATTGGTCTGATGAGTGATGAGTAAAGGAGACTATGACCTCCCTTGATCTAGATGAGAATCCCTTCATGATAAGGTGGGCAATGTAGAAGGTCTTCCTAACTACTTTAGCTACATGGGTGTCGAATGACAGACTACTATCAACCTGGGTCCCCAGGTCCCTGATAACTTCTTCTGTGCTCAGTGGATTGCCACCTATTTGGTAGCTAGGGGTAACCTTGTTTTTCCCGAAGGGTATGACTATGCATTTTTGGCATTTAACTTTAGGCCGTGGCTCTGGCACCAGTTATCCGCTTCTGTGAGACCCTTCTGAAGGATATCTGTGTCAGATGTGTTTTCTACTATGGCGCCCAGTTTGCAGTCATCTGCAAACTTTGTCAGCCATAACCCTCCTGTGTTTGCTTGTACTTGGAAAAGTAGATGCCAAACAAGAGTGGGCCCAGGACTGAGCCCTGTGGGACACCACTTGTGACAGGCTTTGAGTCTGACATGGCGCCAGCAGCTCTGACCCTGTGGGTTCTGTCACTCAGCCAGTTTGCAACCCATCTTGTGATGTATGGGTTGACATTTAAGCTGATGAGTTTTTCAATGATACCCGAATGGGGTATTGTATCGAAGGCCTTAGCCAGATTGAGGTAGGCTGTATGGACTGCCTTTCCTCATCAATGGCTTTGGTGACTGTTTCAAAAGTCAACCAAGTTTAAAAGGCATGATCTGCCTTTGACAAAGCCAAACTGGGTTGGATCCAAAGTCTGCAAATTCCCTATGTCTTTATTTATGAGGTCCATTATGATCCTCTCCATGGCTTTGCAGATAAGGCTTGTCAAGCTAATGGGCCGGTAATTTCCAGGGTCGGTGGAGGCACCGCCTTTGTGAAGTGGTACCACAGTTGCAGTGCGCCACTCCTGGGTGCGTATCCAGAGGTAAGACTTTGATTAAACAGCTGTCCTAGCTGTGGGTTTAATTCCTCATTGAGTTCATGGAGCACACAGCCGGGGACACCATCAGGTCCCATGGATGCTGTGTTTTTGCTTTGGAGAGAGCAGTTCTCACTTGGGCGCTGGAGATGTTTGGGGGCTGCAATCGCTTTGGTATAGATATCTCTCCTTTGGGGAGGGGAGAAGTTTGCACTGAACCTGTCAGCCAGTATGTTGGCAATGTCTGTAGGATCAGTAATCTTCACATCATTTTGAACAAGCTCTGAGCATATCTGGGAGTTTCCTCCCAGGTTTCTAACATAGCTAAAGAAGGCCTTATGATTGTCTTTTGAGTCTTTAGCTATTTTTCTCTCGAAATTTGCTTTGGATGATTTTATGAGAGCTCTTAGTTTTTACTTATAGTGATCAAGGGTGTCTTACCTTTTAAGGATTTTGCTCTATCTTGTAGTAGCTTCCTCCTTTTGTTGTAGAGTTTGTTTATGGCTGGGGTCCACCAGACTGGACGCTTGCCTTTGGTACAAAGAGTCTTTGTTTTGCTTGGGATTGCCTTATCCATGCAGTCCTGCAGGTGCTGGTAGAAGGCATTTGTAAGTGATTCAGCGGCTTGAGTACTGTTTTCCCGGCTCGGGGCCTTAAAGGAGACCACACTAGTCTTTAGAAGTGTGAAGTCGGCTTTTGAGAAGTTCTTTACTGTGGTCTTTTTATTTCAGGTGGGGTGGGATGAGGACCTCCAGCGAGATTAGTTTGTGGTCTGATCTCACCAGTGAGGGTACACCTCCGGTGTTGAACATTGTGCTCCCATGTTCGTGATGATGAGATCAAGTATGTTATCTCCTCTTGTGGGATGGTGACTAGTTGTTCCATGGCATTTGAGTTTATGAATTCCAGGAACTTTTGGGCTAGGGTGTTTGGGCTTGAGTAGTGTTCCCAGTCTATATTAGGGTAATTGAAGTCACCTAGTATGATGGTGTTTGGTGATACATTTATCCCTCTAGTGTTTTCAGGAAGGCCATGTGAGGTTCCTGAGTTTGTGAGGGTGGCCTGTAACATGCTACAATTTGCAGAGCAGTCTTGCCTATGGTTAATTGCACCTGGATGGTCTCCGATGCATCGTGCGTTGCCACCAGTCTTGAGGTGTGGGTGTCCTTGATGAATATGGATACCCCCTCCTTTCTTGGTATTGTCCAGATTTTGGGGCCGGAACGCATGATATGAGGTAAAACCTGATAGCGCTGGGGTGCTCTCAGGAGCCTTGAACCAGGTTTCTGTCACAGCACAGACATCGATGTTCTCCATACTGAGAAGGGCCTCGAGTGCGTGCATTTTGAGATTTAGACTTCTGGCATTGAGCAGCATTACCCTTAGTTTTTTCCTTTTTGTGTTCTAGGGTGGTAGGTTTAGAATTTGAGCCTTGCCTAAAAAGGCACTATGGGGGTGGCAAGAGCCTTTGCCAATATCCGGAATCCCAGGGTGACAGGTGCAAGCCGTCCCTCAAGCAGCGTGGCTTGTCCAGCATGTCATCCCAGGCAGACAGACACTGGATCCCCTTTGAATGACACCAGTGTTTAAGCCAATTGTTAAAGCTGATCATCTTATCTCTGTATTGTGGCATCATTCTTGGTGAAGGTAGGATACTGCTCAAGGTCAGGGTCATACCTGTCTGGGCTACATAATCAGAGAGCTCCTCAATGTCTCTTTTCATGTAGTCCAAGGAGGTACGTCTCAGGTCGTTTACACCAGCGTGGACAATGACTGAATCATATTTGTACCTGCTGTTGAGAGACCTGAGTGCTTGCGTTATGTGGCGGATTCTAGCGCCCGACAGGCAGCTTACTGTGACCTTCTCCTTACTCAGTCTGGTGAGCGGGACGTCAGTGTGTCTGACTATGGAGTCACCAATGACTAGTGTGTCTGGCATTGTGTTTGGCCTTAAGGGCTGTGACTGTTTGACACTCTGACTGTGAGGTCTATGTGTTGCAGGTGTTGTGTTCTGAGGTGGTGGTTGTTTGGGTGTCTGCTTTGGTGGCCTCTGCTGTTTTGGTAGATTTTTGATCAGAGCCTCCGAGTATGTCTTTGTGTGTTTATGTGTATGATTTGAGGTTGTAATGGTAATATGTGAGACTGGGTCTGTAGTGTGTGTGGTAACCTTCTCCTCCTGACTGGTCTTGCCAGTCCTATGTTGAGAGAGCTCAGCCTCCAGTTTGGCCGTATAGTTGCATCTCTCGCATGTATTTGTGTTTTGTGGGAGGAGGAGAGGGTTGTCTGTGTACATGAGGCAATTGCAACATTGCCTCAATATTCCCAGGTTCACCAGCTGAGCAGGAGAGGACACTAGCAACTGATCCCTCGACATGCTAGAAGGAATAGACAAAAACTTTAAAAAGATTCCGGGGGACGTGCGTGACTGAGAAATGGGGGGTTGCCTTTTTGGGGTACTATCTATGACAAGAGTGCCGTATCAAGGTAATAAGTACTGTAGGAGCAAGTGCTACGTTTAACAGATAGAGAATAGTCTACTTGGAGTCAAGTAGAGATGATCTTTTAATTATAGGATACGCTGATTAGATCAGTAGTATAGTTCGAGGAAGGTAGTTTTAAGGGAAAATTTGAAGAGTGGACTTTAGGTAGCCCGAATAGTTTAAACCTGCTTAACCGGGCGCTGCCCTAGTGTGCAACAGTAGCAACTCCGCTTAAATCGGCTAAATCGGCTAAATCGCTAAAGCGTGCTTTATAGCAGGGGCTGGAAAAGACAGGAAATGACCCAAATTGGCCAACAAACCACAAGTCACTGCCCTAAACCACTCCTCTGAGGACAGATGAAGGAGTTATGGAAATGACCCTAGTGGCCAATAAAACTACAGTTTCAAGTCAGTAACCACCTCTCCGGGGCAGGGAAGCTGCTCAATGTTAGTCACTGCCACTGATAAACACAGAGACCCTCCTTCAGCCCAAGCAAAATGGCCTCACAGAAACTTTCAAACAGTTCAGGAACAGCAAGCCTGTAACTGAACTTTTAACTCTCAGAAAAGTGCGAAAAAAGCAAGATTTTTTTTTGCTTTTGTTTTTTTACAGAGATAGCAGAGGTTCACAAGTAATATCAAGTTATAACAGTGCAGTAAATGACCCCACACAAGAGTGCTAGGTCAAGGACAGAAAATATGCAAGTTTTAAGAAAAAAACGATTTAAAATTAAGTGCAAACAGGAAATTCAGCAAAAAGCTTTTGGTTGTGCTCTAAATACAGCTACTAATACAGAAATCAAGTTTAACAAGCCAGAAAATGCTCAAGCTAGGCAGCTATGCAGAAAAACTTAGCAAATAAACAAAGAAAAAATACTTAAAATCTCAAAAGTGGCTCCCTTCTTCTCTCAGCGTTTTTTCCTCTTGGAGGGTGCTTCACCAACAGCCAAAAGCCTGAAAAGACGCTCAAACCACGAGACAACTTGGTTTTAAGAGAGGAAGATGAAGGAGTTATGGAAATGACCCCTAGTGGCCAATAAAACTACAGTTTCAAGTCGGTAACCACCTCTCCGGGGGGCAGGGAAGCTGCTCAATGTTAGTCACTGCCACTGATAAACACAGAGACCCTCCTTCAGCCCAAGCAAAAATGGCCTCACAGAAACTTTCAAACAGTTCAGGAACAGCAAGCCTGTAACTGAACTTTTTTAACTCTCAGAAAAGTGGGAAAAAAGCAAGATTTTTTTGTTTTTGTTTTTTACAGAGATAGCAGAGGTTCACAAGTAATATCAAGTTATAACAGTGCAGTAAATGACCCCACACAAGAGTGCTAGGTCAAGGACAGAAAATATGCAAGTTTTAAGAAAAAAACTATTTAAAATTAAGTGCAAACAGGAAATTCAGCAAACAGCTTTTGGTTGTGCTCTAAATACAGCTACTAATACAGAAATCAAGTTTAACAAGCCAGAAAATGCTCAAGCTAGGCAGCTATGCAGAAAAACTTAGCAAATAAACAGAGAAAAAATACTTAAAATCTCAAAAGTGGCTCCCTTCTTCTCTCAGCGTTTTTTCCTCTTGGAGGGTGCTTCACCAACAGCCAAAAGCCTGAAAAGACGCTCAAACCACGAGACAACTTGGTTTTAAGAGAGGAAGATGAAGGAGTTATGGAAATGACCCCTAGTGGCCAATAAAACTACAGTTTCAAGTCGGTAACCACCTCTCCGGGGGGCAGGGAAGCTGCTCAATGTTAGTCACTGCCACTGATAAACACAGAGACCCTCCTTCAGCCCAAGCAAAAATGGCCTCACAGAAACTTTCAAACAGTTCAGGAACAGCAAGCCTGTAACTGAACTTTTTTAACTCTCAGAAAAGTGGGAAAAAAGCAAGATTTTTTTTTTTGTTTTTTTACAGAGATAGCAGAGGTTCACAAGTAATATCAAGTTATAACAGTGCAGTAAATGACCCCACACAAGAGTGCTAGGTCAAGGACAGAAAATATGCAAGTTTTAAGAAAAAACTATTTAAAATTAAGTGCAAACAGGAAATTCAGCAAACAGCTTTTGGTTGTGCTCTAAATACAGCTACTAATACAGAAATCAAGTTTAACAAGCCAGAAAATGCTCAAGCTAGGCAGCTATGCAGAAAAACTTAGCAAATAAACAGAGAAAAATACTTAAAATCTCAAAAGTGGCTCCTTCTTCTCTCAGCGTTTTTCCTCTTGGAGGGTGCTTCACCAACAGCCAACAAGCCTGAAAAGACGCTCAAACCACGAGGCAACTAGGTTTTAAGAGAGGAAGATGAAGGAGTTATGGAAATGACCCCTAGTGGCCAATAAAACTACAGTTTCAAGTCAGTAACCACCTCTCCGGGGCAGGGAAGCTGCTCAATGTTAGTCACTGCCACTGATAAACACAGAGACCCTCCTTCAGCCCAAGCAAAATGGCCTCACAGAAACTTTCAAACAGTTCAGGAACAGCAAGCCTGTAACTGAACTTTTTAACTCTCAGAAAAGTGGGAAAAAGCAAGATTTTTTTTGTTTTTGTTTTTACAGAGATAGCAGAGGTTCACAAGTAATATCAAGTTATAATAGTGCAGTAAATGACCCCACACAAGAGTGCTAGGTCAAGGACAGAAAATATGCAAGTTTTAAGAAAAAACGATTTAAAATTAAGTGCAAACAGGAAATTCAGCAAACAGCTTTTGGTTGTGCTCTAAATACAGCTACTAATACAGAAATCAAGTTTAACAAGCCAGAAAATGCTCAAGCTAGGCAGCTATGCAGAAAAACTTAGCAAATAAACAGAGAAAAATACTTAAAATCTCAAAGTGGCTCCTTCTTCTCTCAGCGTTTTTTCCTCTTGGAGGGTGCTTCACCAACAGCCAACAAGCCTGAAAAGACGCTCAAACCACGAGGCAACTAGGTTTTAAGAGAGGAAGATGAAGGAGTTATGGAAATGACCCCTAGTGGCCAATAAAACTACAGTTTCAAGTCAGTAACCACCTCTCCGGCGGCAGGGAAGCTGCTCAATGTTAGTCACTGCCACTGATAAACACAGAGACCCTCCTTCAGCCCAAGCAAAAATGGCCTCACAGAAACTTTCAAACAGTTCAGGAACAGCAAGCCTGTAACTGAACTTTTTTAACTCTCAGAAAAGTGGGAAAAAGCAAGATTTTTTTTGTTTTGTTTTTACAGAGATAGCAGAGGTTCACAAGTAATATCAAGTTATAACAGTGCAGTAAATGACCCCACACAAGAGTGCTAGGTCAAGGACAGAAAATATGCAAGTTTTAAGAAAGAAACGATTTAACAGCCTATATTCTTAATGGACATATTTTTATAACACAATCTTTTTTTTTAATTTGAGCAATTTCTATAAGCAGATGATGGTTTGTCACTAATAAGTTCCTTCAGTCCAGGTATAGTTTGCAAAATACCCAATTTATTGTAATTATTTCCCTAACCTCACTAGTTCTTCTATTGAATGTAGTAGCATAATGTACAATGTTCTGTCTTTGTCTATTAGGTGGGTTTATTAAATTTCTATCACTTTAATTAAAATATGGCCTAGCCAAAGACACCCTTTCATGCAGTATTTGTACTTTCATATTATTCAAAAAATCTACACTGTAACCCCTCTCCATGAATTCTTCCTTTTCCTCCATTTGCTCTAAACACTTATCATCTTTGCTATTGAGCTTACTCACTTGTAGGTGCTGACTGTTAACAATACCTTTAAATGTATGGGGACATGCATACTAAACCTATATGTGTATCTGTTAGTCTGAACCTCCTTCTTATGCACACTAGTACTAATACAATTATTAACCCTAAACAAGTTTACATACAAAAAAACAAATCACATCAGAAGATGAAGCGAGTTTAAATTTAAAAAAAGAAGTATTACTCTCCAAATAAGAAACAAATTCAGTCAAGTCAGCCTGTTCAACCTCCCATGTCAGGAAGATATCATCCACAAAATGTTTATAAAAAGAAACCTTATGCTCATATAATGATGGAGCATTATAAACAAACTCACACTCCTACTGATTCAACGTGATGTTCGCATAAGTATTAGCAATGGAAGTACCCATGGCTACACCAGAGATCTGATGATAGACTTGGTTGTTAAAAATAAATACAGTATATTATTTATTAAAACAATTTCTAAAAGTTCAAACAGTGTTTGTATCCCCTAACACTCATAGAGGTATTGTTATTCAAAAATTCACATACGGCATCAATGCCAAAGTCATTGGGAATAACAGTGAACAGGGACTTAATGTCCAATGTGACAAAGATAAAGTCATGTTCCTCTTTTTGAGGCTGCCATTCAGTTAGTTTAGTATGAACATCACCCTATATCCTGAATATAACTTTTAATTTTACATAGGTGCCCTCTTAGAACCTTCTGCAAGTATAAAGATATAGGTTCACTTACCCATCCCTTGCCAGATACTATTGCTTCTCAGTGTGCATGGGTAAGGATTTTATGAATTTTAGGCAACCCATAAAGTATTGGAGTAACTGGGCAGGGAACACTGAAAACATTAAATAAATCAATAGTAATATTATCAGTGTGCTGTAGATCATGGATAGACATATTTACACTACTAATAAAATTAGCAACATTATACATAGCAACTTTTCTAAAAATGCTTTCATCTCTTAAAAAGTCATTCATGTAGTCTAAATAGCCCTTCTTATTCAAAATGACCACTGCACCACTGCCAACTTTAGGAGGCATGACCTGCCATTGACAAAACCAAATTGGGATGGATCCAGGGTTTGGAGGTCACATATATCCATATTTATGAGGTTCATGATGATTCCTTACATTGTCTTACAGATGAGGATGGTTAAACTTATGGGTCTGTAGTTACCTGGGTCTGTTGCTGAGCTGCCCTATTGGAGGGTGATAATAGTCAATGTTTTTCATTCAGTGGGGACAAAGCCAGTACTCAGGCTGTGGTTGAATAGAGTGCCTAATGGAGTAGCTAGCTCTTGTTTTAGAACATTAAGAACACAGCCTGTAATGCCATCAGGTCCCATGGAGGCTGTGTTCTTATCCTTGGAGAGAGCATTGATGACTTGCTCTTTGGAGATTCAGGGGGGAGGAGGAGATGATGAGGACATGGTTTGCAGTATGCTTGGGGGGATATGGGTGTGAAATTTTTGCCAAACCTGTCTACTAGCAGGTTTGCAATTTCCACAGGGTCAGTGTGTTTGTGATGCCATCCACAATTAGTTGAGCACACATCTGAGTCCTACCTTTTAATTTGCGGATGTAGCTGAAAAAAGCCTTATGGTTATTCTTGGCTATGGTTGCTAAATCTTTCTCATAGTTGCTTTTTGAAGATTTTATGAGTTGTCTTATTTGCTTGTTTAGGCAGATGAGGGTGCTCTTTCAATTCTGGGATCTCACTTTTGTATTTTTAGGCAGCAGCTTCTTTCATTTATTGCATAATTTATTAATGCTAGACACCCACCAAGATGGTTTGTTTTTTCTTGAGGATCTTGCTTTAATCCCATCCAACATGGCTGTGTCTATACATTTGTGTGGATGTTTATACAGGGTATATGTATATACCTTAGTATAGCTGTCAATGCTATCTGTGGAAACTGGAGCTTGAAAATCAATTATAGCATCCATTGGGAGGATATATTTAGCTTTGGTGAAGATTTTTAGCCTGGCTTCTCCTTTGAGGAGTTCAGGTGCTATTGCTACTTCAAAAATAACTGATTTATGGTTGGATTTAACTAGTGCTGGCCCTACACTTGAAGGATTGCATTGGTCTCTCATATTGGTGAGGAGCAGGTCTAGAACATTGGAGCCCCTTGTGGGGTGGTGCACTATTTGTTTCAGGACATTTGAGTTAACATAGTTCAGAAACTTTTGTGCAAGTGATTTTTGGCTCATATAAGTTACCCTATTAATAGAAGGATAATTGAAGCCATCCATGACTGGGGTATTAGGTTGTACCTTAATTATCAAATGTAGGCCTAAATAAGCTGTGCAGGCATCTTGGATAATGGAAGGGGACCTGTAACTGATGATGACCTGAAGGGGGGGTCTTACCCATAGCAATGTGGACTTGGAGTAGCTCCATAGACTTTTCTTGTCTAACCAGTCTAGAGGTGTAATTATCTTTAATGAAGATAGATATTCCACCTCCTTTGGTTCTCACACCTTCAATTTATTGTCTGAAAGTATAGAAGGAATTGTAGCCTTGCAAGAGTGGGGTACTTTCTGCGGTCTTGAGCCAGGTTTCTGTGACTGCACAGATATCAACATCTTCCAGGGAGAGGAATACTTCCAGAGAGTGCAGTTTCTGATTTAAACTCTTAGTGTTTAGCAGCATCACCCTTAGTTTCTTTCTGTTAGATATTTTCATGTCAGGAATTTTGTTGTTGTGACCTTGCCTTAAAAAGACATTATGGGGGAGACAAGTGCCTTAGCCAGCAACCGGAAGCTTAGAGGTCCCAGGTGAAGACCATCTCTGACAAAGCAGTGTGGTCTATCCACCATGTCATCCCAGGCTGACAGGATCTGGATCCCCTTAGAATGATACCAGAAACTAAGCCAATTATTGAAGTCAATCATTTTCTGTTTATATTGTGGTATCATCCTAGGCAAGGGTAAAATGTTGCTCAAAGCTAAGGACATACCCACCTGGGGCACATATTCAGAGAGCTTAGTCGTGTATCTCTTGCAGACCTCTCAGCTGTACAGATTTCCACAGAATATCCAGATTTTTGCCTTATGTTTTTGCTCCATTTTTCATAAAATAGTAGTTTTCTAGCAAATCAAAATCATTGAAGCTTTAAGTCAGAAAATTACGACAGATATTTGAGTTTCAGACTTCATATTCTTTAGCAAATTTCATGCTGATGTAAAACCTGTTCTTCTATCTACTTTCTAAGTTTGTAAGAGCAATATTTAAAAAAATGTACCTATTTTTGGGCCTTTGTCTCCCCATTATTTATGGCTCTGTCAAGATTTCTTACTTTAAGAGGTTGAGAGGTATGATCTTTTCATATAGTCTAGAGAGGTACGTCTGAAGTCGTTCACACCAGTATGAACTATGATGGAGTCATAACAGTATTTGTTGTTGAGAGACTTGAGTGCATGTGTGATCTGGTGAATCCTTGAACCAGACAGACAGCTGACCATAACCTTCTCCTTGTTCAACCTGGTGAGTGAGGCATTTGTATGTATCACTATATATTTAGTCATCTATAACTAAAACATTTGGAATAGTTGTGCATTGCCATAAGGGCTAATTTGGTGAGACATAGGTGTTAGTGTTTTTATGTGAATTGGGTGCTTTGGGTGTTGTGTTTTGGAGGTCTATGATGTTTAGGTAGGATTCTGGAGAGTACCTCTGCATATGAAGGTTTATGTGCTGGGTGCATATTACAAACAGGAGTCAAGGTATGTGAGCTGGCAATCTGTTTAGTGTTGCTGTTCTGAGAGTGACAGACCAGTGATTCCAGATTCTTAATGTAGGAGCATCTCTTGCAAATTGTACTCGAGTGATTTAGGAGTAAGGGGTTGTCAGTGTACATGAGGCAGTTGCTACACTACCTCAAAAAACCCATGTCCACCAGGCTAGCAGGAGAAACAGAAGGAAACCGACACTCCAAAATGCAAGGTTTGAACCTGGTATCTCTGCGGATAAGGAGAAATGTATATGGGTATCAGGTAGGGAGCTATTTTAGGGCGACTAACCTATGGTGTATATAGTAGGAGGTCTATAAAAGAGAGAATCTATAGGGTCTGATGTTGATAGGTAAGAGGCAAAATCTCTGCTGGGTGGTTCACTGAACAGCTGAGAGCTATTCAAGAACTGCTTTGCTAGACAGAAGCCACTTCTAAGGGAAAATATTTTGGTTACTTCTGTTAGCACTTTTGCGTGTATAACCCTCAAGGGTTACCCCCTCTGCGAGATGGTGTGCTATGAGCAAGCAAGAGCAAATCAGCTAATACAAAGAAACCAATGAAATAACTCAAACCGAGCCCTGAACCAATAACCTTCAGTTAGTCACAAAATAGAATGGAGCAGGCAAATGTTTATATGAACACACCAAAATTTTATTGCAATCCAGGGTTAAAATTGTAGATTATACAAATGTATAAGCGTTTTCGTCTCCTTTTAAATAAGTTGAAGAGACTTCATCAGATACAATTTTTTACTTTCATCATCTGAATTTAAAAGAGGAAATTCAAATTACATCACATCCTAGAGCAGTCAACACACCTTCATTTAAAGCCAAAGTATACTTAAAATTGTCATTACTTCCACAACATCGTGAAAGTTGTTAAAACCTTCAGTTAGATAGTCCTTCTGTACACTACTGCCATGAGGGTGCAAGAGGGCTTCTTCAAAGAAGATGCCCTGATTTTTAGTGCTCAGACTACAAACAGAACTGAATTCAGCCAGCCTGAATCCAATCTATAGTATGGCCAACAGAAGTGCAACTGAACAACAAAACAGATTTTAAATCAGTGGCAATCAAAAGTCCAATATGAATTATGCACAACATTCTATTGAGAAATTATAATTCTGTATAATATCAAGAGAAGAGATGTCAAAGTTATTTTTATTAGATGTGGTAGAATTAATATAATAAAGCTTGGTAAGCTTCTTTGCCATTTCCATCATAGACTGGGTTCATGATGATATAAACAACTTTGTATGTGTGCCTAAATTACTACAAACATTATCTAGTTTTGTCGAACCTTTCAAGAACTTCCATTAAAACAGCAGGTCAACAGTTTAGAGAGGATCCTTCAGTAAACCTAGATTTAATGAAACAGAGAAAATGAGCATTATTTTATATATGCATATTTAGAGATACAATTTCTTAAAGATGTCAAGATTATATCTATATAAACTGACCTTGTAAGTATGGAACTGCAAAGGGGCATGAGATAATTTAATCATCATAGCATCTTATATAAAACTTATATAAATATAACTTTTAAATAAATAAATACATTTTTAAATAAATAATAAACTTTAATAAACTTTAATAATTAAATTTTTTTAATAAACTTTTTTTTTGTTAAATTTTATATCTTATATAAAACTGCATATATTGAGTTGGAATTTAAAATTTTTATCCTTGTATATCTTTATGTGTATTTCTTCATATTTTGTTCTGTAACCGAATCCCACCAGTAAAGTTTTTTTTAAGACAGAAGTTAAAGAGAAAGATTCTTAATCTGAAGACCATTCCCTAACTGATCCCAAGATCTGATGAGATGATTAAAAGCAATCCTGATTCGATTGGAATGCCACATAAATTTAATAAGGAAATTAGTTATATTTGTCAGTTATCCTTTATTTGGAGGTCACATGGTGGTTTGCATTGAATACAAGATCTTTTAGATAACATCAATTAGATAAACACCAGTCTGTCTTCAAAAATGCAATTTGTAATTATTGATTTCAGATATGTTATTATATCATAATTAATCTGTGTGATTTCACTGAATTTTTTGGTAAAGGCTATTCTCAAATGCTTAAATTTTATGTCATTCCAATTATAATTGTATCACTATTCAAAAGCAGCTTAGTAATTTCATAAATTAGTACAATGTTAATTTTATTATAGTTACTCTTAAACTAAAATCTATTTGAAACACTTTAATGTTTTGTGCAAACAAGGTACAGACAGATATTCCCCCGGATTCACAAATCCTCCGTGTAAGACTAAATAAGTCTTACTCAGAAACTGCAGTTGAACAGTATGACGTCAACATACCATGCAATTCATGAGGGCACGCTGACTCCACTCCATGTCTAACATGAACCGTGCAGGAAGGCAGGCGGTATGTCTGACTGCTGAGCAGTCCAAAGGTCCACGCCCCTGCAAGTGTCTGAATTGTGAAATGTCAACACACATGAGCAAGTCCGCTCAAATGTCTATGTACCCAACACTACACTCCCTCACATTGTAAACCCCCAGTACAGTTATAAAAAGTAAAACTTTAATATTTTTTCTAATTCCCGATATAGCTGCCCGTATTTGCATGTGTTTGTGTGGGTGTGCCCATTGCTTAGCTGCAGTTAGCAATATTGACATTGAAGAGCATAATAAGGAATGTATATGCAAATTAAGCCAAATAGCAATAGCATAGTGGTAGAGCCTTTGCACAAAGATGAGACATTCACGGTTTGAGTCCCACAACTCCCCTTTCTATTTTATGTTTTAAATTAGTATATGAAATAATTCCTGACATATATGAATAAAATTTTACTAAAAAGCATTGAAATGGCCTGTGTATCAGTGAACAAAATGTATACTTATAAAGGATCCTGACATATAATTGCCCATAGTTAAGCAACGCTTTACCCAGCGCAATATATTTGCCCATAGCTAAATAGCGCTTTACCCAGCGCAATATAGTTGCCCGTAGTTAAGCAGTGTTATTCCCAGCGCAATATAGTTGCCCATAGTTAAGCAGTGCTTTACCCAGCGCAATATAGTTGCCCATAGCTAAATAGTGCTTTACCTAGCACAATCGGTTTGCACGGAAGTGAGCGCCACGCCAACCAGTGCACCGTTGGGCAACGTGGAGCAACGTAGAGCAAAGTTGCCTAAACACAGTCATACCCCCTAGCCTGTCTGGACAGTAGTAAAATAAAATGCAATGACAAGGTTCAAACCCAGAACACTGTGCACCATAATCAAAGTACTGAACCACTAAGCTATGACAGCTTAGGATACACAGTCACTGTTAACATACATATACTTATAAATGGTAGATTAAGCATTGCTAAGCAGATCTGCAGTCAGCTGAGATTTTTCAAAAATGGACAGTCACAAAAAAGTGCGGGAAATGCGGCATATTTAAGCCCCATAGGCGGGAATACTCGCCATAACTGATTGTAGCTCCTATCTGCAGTTAGAATGGCTGGTGCTGGAGAGAGTACTCGCTTTCGAGCACAACACTGGGGCATTGAGGAATCAAAATACATGGTTTGGCTCCTTGTCCACCATCATGAGTCAAGACTCCTGCAGGGCCAGTTCCAAGGGACAGAGTACAAAGCAGAGGCTTGGAACCGGTTATCTCATGATCTCACCAGTGCCACAGGCATTCCTCGGACTGGTGAGCAGATCCGTCACCACCATGCAGACCTGAAGAGACGGAAGCAGGACCTACTGAACCAATGGATACAGGAGGCCCATGACATGCAAGATGCCCCACTACTGAGTAGGTAGCCATGGAACATGCTAATTTAGTCTATATAATGGATAGGAATGTCTCAATATCCCTTAATTTACTTCACAGCTGCAGGTGTCTGTGCTGCGAATCAGCAAGCCTATGCAGATAGGTTGCTAAGGCTGCGCCACCAGGCAGGTTAGTAATTATTCTGCATGTATTGTTATATAAAATAGGTGAGAGAGCCTGAAAGAAAGTGTTGTAGCCCAATAATACAGTCATAAAATGCCCTGAATAATTCCTCTGCATGTACTGTCATATAAAATAAGTCAGAGAGCCAGAAAAAGAGTGTAGTAACCCATTAAGAAAGGTAAAATATGTCCGGAATAATATCTCTGCATGTACTGTCATATAAAATAAGTGAGCGAGCCTGAAAAAGAATGTTGTAACCTGTTAATAAGGGTATAATATGTCTTGAATATGTCTTCCGTATGCACTGTAATATCATATAAAGGAGAGAGCCTGTGGAAAAGTGTGTAATGTAATTAATAAAGGTATAATACTTGGAGTGTGTCTGTGTCACTTACTTTGAAATGTTGTTGTACCCTTGTATTATGCAAATAGTACTGTTGTAATAAGTGCTGCCAACCTGCAGTTGGCCAGTCCCATATAAAGTGGATGATGGAAGTGCCAGTAGCTGTGAAGCATATATACAGTCCTCAACAGTCAGTTAATGGCTGGCATGCATAAGTAAATCTGGCACACAAGTAGCTTGTTAATGTGTTACCTAGAAATGTGAGTGTGCTACACGAAATGTAGGGTTCTGTAGAAATTTAACTGAAAATGTCATGTGAACACATCCAGATATGTAGATATAGAAATATAAATAAAATAAATAACTATGTAGCAGTAACATCTGCTTTCTGGACAGTTAGTATGCCAGATATAGGTCAGGTATATAATGAACTAGCCAAACCCATTACACAACCTAATGCATGTTGCCAAGTGTAATAATACATGTAGGGGATATACACCTGCAGTCAATAGGAATGTAGTGCAGACTAAAAGTACTCATAAGATGTTAATTGAGGTTTATTTCTACACCCTACTGTATGTGCATAAACAATGCAATTCCACACCTCAATGGGTATGTCTAATCTCAAAACATTTGTTGGGACATATGTCCTATTGTTATATAAATATCTGCATTTACTTTGATGCATGTGCTCTGTTCAAACACCACAATCTTGGTGGCCTGTTGCCACCAGTCATCCCTGCATGCTGTTGTAATGTCCACTGTCATTCAATATATGCATGTGTTATGCTTGCTGTTCAACTGTTGGAACCTTGGTGTGTTGGGTTAATGGGAATATTACTGCATGCTGTTACAACTAATTTGGAATGCTGTTGTTTATGTTGTAATTAAACACACCTAATCACAGAACGTATGTGAAGGCCACTCCCAGCGGACCCACCTGTCCCTCCTCAGCTGGTGATTTCACCTGTCGCCAGCAGGTCCGGTGCCCAGCCCAGGCTCTCCTCCTCCATTGGTCCTGTGCCACCTTCGGGTGGAAGCGCTGCAGGGGATGGGGCTCGTCCCCCCATGCAAGCGTGGGTGGAGAAGTGCCACCTGTCACCCTCCAAAGGGTCTGGGCTGTGGTGCGTAGGGAGATTCAGCGTTCAGTCGCTGATCCCCTACACCAGCTTGAGGCGAGAGTGGCGTGACTCATGGGTGAGCCTGCCCCTCCTACGCAGCCCCCAGCACAGCCACCCTCGGAGCTGTGAAGGTGCAGTGGTGACTGCCCATAGGTGAGGATCTCTGTTCCATTGTTACCATCTGTGGGCTCATGGGCTTGCGATTTCCAAACATCTGTCCCCGTCAGTTGTGTTCACCCACCCCATGTGTCATACTCTGCCCCTGTATGCATGTTGTTTGTCTTGTCTGTTTACCTCCCCAACCTACCTCCCCAAATATACCTACTTCCTCTACCTCACTTGAAAAAAAAAAAAAAAGGGCAATCTGTTCCCACAAAAATATTACGCCCCATACATAGCTGCCCATTTTGCACACATGTCCGCTGGACATGTAAACTTATAATTATAATTGGCAGTGCAACATACTTTGTTGTCCTCACCCCTCTATCAGGGGTTTAAGGTTTCAAATTTCACTCCAAATGTATTGCATATGCATAGCTGTTGCTGGTAAAGAAATGGGCAGCTATGGACCTTCCCTACACCTGTCCTGCACATCCCAAGCTTGTTTCCCTACTGTCTTTCCCTCTTTGTGCCCCCTTTTTCACCACTTTCCTATCTCCCCATTTTCTTTTCTTTCAAAGAAATTAGCATGGGGGTTAGCGGGAGTAAGCACTCTTAAGCAGTAGTTAGCGGGCTTGAACAAGTGTGCGCATGTGTGCGCTTAGCTAAGCATCGCTAAACGTCACACAAACCCACGCAAACCCGCTTACAACTGCTCAAATGTGTGTTAGTCACTCTGCATGGCAGGGCCCTTGTTCTGCTGAGCAGCAAAATAAAACACCTCTGTCAGTCTCAAACCCCGGACCTTGGAGGCACTAAAATGCATGAAGTACCACTAGGCCACAGTAAATTTACAACAAGCTGGTGCTGTAATAAATATATCATAAATTACAATGAGTGAATGTAAAGGGAAAATAGGAATGTCATAACACAAATCTTGTTCTGTGGATCCTTACCAGCAGTTATTGTGGAATTGCATGAGAACCAGCCATTCTAGCAGGAAATAATGTTACAGTAGCATTTTACAAACCCCACACAGTATCAGAGCAGGATAAACACTGGCATATTTGAACAGGGCAGAGGCCATACTTCCCAACTGTGACTGCTTTTCAGGGATGTCCCTGATTCCTAAACAAATGTAGCTTTGTCCCTCAGAATCCCTCTGAAAGGTACTGACGGTAGGCCGAAGAGTGGGGAATTACACTTAATGAATAATGTCAATAAGTAATAGTACACACTGCATGCACATCAGAAAAGGTGTATTAATACATATGCTCTGATTCTCTCATGGTCTCAACTTAATGTCTGTAATATATTACAGGTGTACCCCACTTATATGTACCTTTCCCTGAGGCTGTTCAAAAATATACCTCAGTGTATCAGAGACCTGGCAGAGGCAAAAACACACAGGCATTTCAGCTTGTCTGCTGTTACACACTCTGCAAATAGCTTTGGAATGAGTCCCACAAGCATACCCTTATGTAGGAGTACAACACAGAAATATCAAAGGATGTAGCCATGTACTGGTAGCAACCAACTGTGACAATACCATTGTTCCAGTGCAGAAAAGACCGGTGTGGTGCACAGACAAAGAATGATAGGCTAACCTCTGGCTACCATCTGGATATGTCCAGAAGTGGGAGCTACGCAGACAGACTACTTACCTTGTTAGACTAACAGGTACACAGCAACCCTGTATGTTCAGAAAGATAAACATCACACTATAATATATAATGCTCTCTGTACTTCTGCACCCCTACCCAAAAGAACAATATACCTGTTTATTCAGGATCTACCAAGGATGTAGGTAGGCATACTCAGTACTGAAATGTGTCCAGTTGTCTTGAGCAGCCCGTGCTAATGTCAACACAAATAAACAACAAACTGTTCAGAAGTGAGATAATTAATATTTACAGTATAGTAATTGACAAACAATTCATGTGCCAGAGGAATACATTGCAATAACTACTTTTGTATGGCAGTGAATTGTCTAATTAGAAAAGAAAGTACATACTCCCATGTATCTTGTGTAAGCATGTGGATGGGTGAGTAAAATTCTACACTGACAAGTGTATACTAGAAGCAGCAACATTCAGGTTTGAGTACAATATGCAAATCACTGGCTACAACCCTAGCTTCGGAGATAAGAAGTATACCAACCTTATGACTGACACAACGGTGTCCACAGCAAACAAGCATAGGCCCCACTTTGGAAAGCTGAAAGGGCTACACCTACCTAACCTAGCATTTTATAGTAGTGGGCTGCTATGACAGTGAGTACTGCAATTACCACACATCAGGCTGCATGCAATTAGTAAATGGTGGGCACCAACTGGTGCAGAGGCCATCACATGCACATGTGCAAATACCTAGAAAAGCAGGCTGTATTTGCTGTCTACACATGCAATAATCTCATTGCAGCAAGAGAGAGAGAGAGCAAGAGAGACAGAGGCAGAGACAGAGGCAGAGACACAGACACAGACAAAGACAGAGAAACACAGAAAAAGAAAGAGCAACAGACAGAGAAAAAAAAAACATTTCCTTTAAAAACAAACGGAACACAGCAATACAAATGAAAGGTATGTAACACATATGTATTTGCTGGCATGTAGTAGATGTTTATGAAGAGTACTCTACATACTGTGAATCATCCATATGTGCAGCAGTACGTATCTCTATGTATCTTTACATGTGCAGAGGGCAAGGGACATACTGCAACTGTTTGTGAAGGGTGTACATATATACATTGTTGAAGGTTGTTATGTGCATATTTCTATGTAGGTTGTAGTGTGTGGCAAAGAAAATAGCATGCAGTGCTGGTATATGACATGTGGTGGTTAAACGCTGTGGGTATGCTCAGTCAGTTTTGCAGTGTTGCAGCCAGTGAGGCCTGCTAAAGCTACATGGGCTGAGGACACCTTCAATGCAGTCTGAACAATACTGTGCAATATTATTACATAACTGTATATCTCACAACTGTCGCATAAGTGATATTCCCACCATGAATAGTGGACTGTATATGTGCCTATATGTACATCTATATGTACAGCAATGGATGTTTATATGTATGTGCGTATGCATGTGTGTGTGTGTGTGTGTGTATATATAAAAAAAAAAAAAAAATATATATATATATATATATATATATATATATATATATAGATAGATAGAGGGAGAGAGACATGGGGCATACGTACTGCGACAGGTGCCTGGCGACCAAGGTATGGACTGAAGCTTAGTGTTGACACTGCAGTGCCATCCCTTCTTGACAGAACACTGTACCCATTAACTACCTCATAGGTGGCAGTCTACCTAACACCGAAGGTGTGATAAGGGAACATGGGACATAGGTGGACAGTAGCTTCCCCTTTGATAATCACAGTGCCACACTGGTCATGCACTCTGTCTACGTGGTACACATCATCACAAAACATGTGTCATCTAGGGAAATATAGGTCAGTGTTCCCCTATACTTATCACACTTAAAACCCATTAGAGAGTACAATGCCAACTACAGCAACTGGAAAGGCCACAGACATACCTCACAAAGAGTAATACTGGCCTCAAACAGATGCCTTATGCAGACCGACTCACAAAACCACAGCTACACTGTGTTGCATAGCACCTACCCAGAGGTGACCTCTGCCTAACATACTGAGCTATGTCACACTCATAGCTGTTGGACATCCTCCACATAAACATATTACAATCCCTCCCAGATACACGCTCTAGGGCCCTACACCTTGTCAGCTCACTAAACAGCACATGCTGGATGGATAGAGTCCTAACTCAGAGACATGCCATACTCTGGAGCAAACCACCTATCAACAGCAAACAAAGCTCCTCATTAGCAGTTGTCATAAATACTCCTGATGATTGTTTGGGAGATAGGAAATACACCCCGGGAATCACCTCTGTGGCTCTGGTTTACAGGGGCAAGTGAAATTAAATCACATGTGTGTCAAAGGCCAGGGTAGCATATGGCTAGGCTGCTGTACGCCCTAGGGCCAATAGCATATTACCTAATCATGACACGAAGCACATACACATGTACTTAGTGCAATGATTGCTATGTGAGGTTGACTGAATGTGATGGTGAATGTGTTGGTGAACGTGTGCAAGGTCTGTAAAGGTGTGATAGCTTAGTGTGAAATTCTTTCTGTTATGGTAGTTTGTGTCCTAGCTGTGATCCTAGCAAAAGATGTGTATGCTATTGCTAGGCAGAAAAAGTAGTATGGCATACGGTGTGATGTAGTCCCTTGTTGTCAACTGTGGTGTCCCATTGTTCATAGGTTAGTACTAAGCTAACTGCCCTTGTGAGCCATTTTAAGCTTAGCCAATTATCCCTTGTGAGATTCAAACCATGCACCTTCTGTTTGTAAGGCAAACACCTTAACCATTAGGCCACCCACCCAACCCTAGGCTAAAGCAATACAAAAAGGATAAAGGGTCTCAAAAATCTGTCCTATGCTGCCCGACTGAAAGAACTCCAGCTCTATTCAGTCGCCACCGCTTGCTCAGAGTGACCTTTTGCATGCAAAACCCAGATGTCACAAACCCAGAGATTTGATGAATTCACCTCAAAAAAAAGATCCATCAGATCCACAAGGCGGGAGACTTAGGAGAGATACACGATTATTAATAGGAGGGATAGGACGTGCTGGAGGGATAGATCAGACTCCCTAGACTTGTGGAACAAATGTGGGTACACATGAGGCAGAGCACCTTCAAGAGAAATCTTGACCAATGGATGGAGATCGTGAGATATACCCCAGATAGATTTACCTTGTCACACACTCAGCCAGAGGCACAGAAGCACAGAAAAATAAAAAATAATGGGTATAGTTCCCCATACTAAAGGGCAAGTAAAGGGGCACAAAAGGCTTTGGCAAATGCCCGCCTCGGGCAGATAGCCCACCTATGAACCTATGAACCTATGTATGCTTAGTGAGTGGTACTGCTGGCAAATCCAACTCTCATATGAACTGTAGTAGTGCCTGAAGCTGTAGGCCTAAACAGTACAGTATGGTGGATGTTCACATTGCTTGGAAACACTGTTTTGTGTCTTCCCTGTAGTCCTCACAGATTACATACCTCAGGCATAAGGTTTTGTAAGTAGTGACAAACAGTACTGTATGGTACACAGGTAAAGCTCATCTGAGTTGGCATACATTTGTGTGTTGTATGTATGTCTGATGTGTGTGTAATTATGCCTGTACCATGCCCTCAATCATATCTGTGTTACAGGGTATACGTGTGTATCTCGCAACATGTATAGTCTAGTACAGCAGTATGCCACCTATATCAACAACTGTGTGCATATGTTAGGCAGGGGTTTGACATCAAAGACTACTGTGGTATTCTGGTAATACTGTAACTGTAACTGTACTTTACATTCATTGCAATGGATGACATCTTTCTTCATGCATTAGCTTGATATATACCTCCTGTGGCTAGGTGGTGCATTGCGTCACATACAGTGTGCCATGTACTGTTGCATAGTCTTGCATACTGGTTTCACTTTGTTGCTGTGCAGAACATGGATTAATATATAGAACGTGCCAGGCACTGTCAGGCAGTTGTGGGCTGAGCACTGATATGTGGTATTAAAAGTGTGTACCTACTGACAACCAATAGGTTGCTATATATGGCTTTTCATTGATGTCTGTACTTTAGAATGTTAAGTGTGCCACATGACTTGCTCACAATTATTGTTTTATTGTCTTCCAGGGACATGTCTCACCATCACAACCCTGCGTATTCCCCTGAAGAGGAGGAAATAATCATAGCTACCCTACTACAACATCACACCCTGCTGTTCTCCAGAACCAGCCAGGACCAGTATGGGCGCACTGCATTATGGCAAGATGTTGTCCATCGGGTGAATGATGTAGGCATGCATAACCAGACTTATGAGCAGGTACGCCATCACTGCAGTGATTTAATTAGACATGTCCAGCAGCATGCCTCCGATGTCCGCAGACAACAGCTTGCCACAGGTGGTGGTGCAGCATCACACCCGACCCTCACCAGAGTGGAAGAGCTGCTCCTCAGTGTGGTGGCTCCTGGCCAAACACTACAACAGACATGTGTCATCATGGAGGCCGGAGTCACCCAGCAAGTTGACTCAGAGCATGCAGGTAACATGGCATATCTGTAGACTGCTGTTAGCTCGATTGTTAAAACATGCATATGTCAGATGTGTACTGTGTATTTAGAAGATGTGGAGCCTGATGTTGTGCAATACTGATAATTTGGAACATAATCTGTATGCCTGTGACTGTCACATGTTGTACTATTGTAAAGTTGCAAACTCACAGCAGCAATGCCTTAGTTGTTGACACTGACAAACTGCCTCATATCCTTGTAGGTCCCTCTAGTGTGACAGCAAGACAGAAGACCCATGCTGGTGAGTGTTCTACATTTAATATAGTAAATGACATGTGCATGTCATAGGTGAGATGTAGGCCATATACACATCTAAAACACCTACACATAATGTATGCTCTGCAGGTTTTCTGTGGGACTATGCACATCCCAGTAACATGAGCAGCTGCCTCAAACACATGCAATGCACAGAGCATCCCAACCAATTGTGGTACACTGTAGTGGACATTATATAGGCAGAGTCAATACACATGCACACAACATACACCACTTTGTCATATGCAGTAAGTGTTAATATGATACACATGGCCTATTTAGACACCTGCTGTAAGGTCAGACTCCAGTATCCCAAATGTCATCCACACAGCACACATACTATACCTGAGGGGTAGAGGCCTATCATGGGGTGGTGCAACACTCTTCCACACACAACACATTCATGTTAGGCAATGCTCCCTATTGAACACCTTACATACCCATGTAACAACTGCCTGTGAAATGGTTAATGTAGACAAAGTGCTGCAGTTCAGGTACAGCAAGATAGTTGCCAGTGTGGCACACATTAGTGGCCTTGAGTGACCACATCATGCTGCCTGATGATGGCTCATGGTACTACACTACATCCAGTTACAGTAACTGCAGTACTACACATAGCATTCATTGCTATATACCTGACAGTTGTGTGCATCCAGCCATGGTATGTATACCTATGAGTGATGGTGCACAGGACATTGGAAAGCATTTAATACTTGCAAAGCAATGTTGTGTCCATGTACACATTGTGTTCCAAGGTGAGGCCAATCATTGAACAACACACATGCATCAAAGACATGTATACTGTTATTAACAAGAACTCTCTACACTCGCACTGCATGCTGTTGAGCAACACACATCCTGCATGCTGACACGTGTGATAGGACTCTTTGGCTTGTGATACTGTGCTCCACCATCAACCACTAATGAGTATGTTCTGGATTGCTATTGGTGTGAGTGTGTGTGTGTGTGTGTGTGTGTGTGTGTGTGTGTGTGTGTTTGTGTGTGTGTCAACTTTACTGAGTAGTGTATTTGTGTGCATGTGTGCATGTGTTCATGTGTTCTAACATCATGTACAGATTGTAAAGTGTGTTTCCTGTCTTCCTGTCACAGGTGCTGAGGTTGTGCTGGTTGAGTGCAGCAGGGAACCTGAAGTCACTGCCACAAACAGTGGAAATGATGATACATGTGTTGTGGCACAGGCATGTTTGACAGGGCCTATTGTTGGTCCGCCAATTGACAGTACACAGCTTTCCACCCCATCTATGTGCACATTCATACTGCCAATACATCCCTCATCACCAATGGCCTTAGCTGAGGGACAGCATACAGTAGGCATTGACCAGGATAGTGTGGTATCTATGGCACATGCATCCCCTCACAGCAGCCATACCCAGACTCCTGGAATGGTACCACATAGGCAGATGTCCAGGGGTTCTCGTGGGAGCACTGCTGGTTGTAATGCCCCTGGCATATGTGCCCCCACAGGTCTTACAACCTCTGGTATGTCCTGGGCTGTAATGCAGGCACAGGCGCGTATGGAACAGTACACCAGACAGGGACTAAGGGCACTGAGGTCCCATAATACCACTATCAATGACAGTATCCGTGACCTTGGCGGTGCCATCCGTAATTTCACCGAGGTCATTGATAGACATTGGGGGGAGACACTAGATGTCCTCCGCAATGTCATGTCCATGTGCCAGGACAGTGCAGGACGGCTGAGACATCAACATGGACGTATGCCAGCAACATCATCAGCTGGCAGTCATCGTGGATGACACACAAGTCACAGCCGCTCCCGTAGTGGCAGTACCAGCCCCAGCAATGTTGGGGCTGGGCTGTCAATAGACCATCCTAGAAGACCACGTGCACGTGGCTCTGGCCAGTCCCAGCAGGGACATGGGTCCAGTCGACATCCCTCTGCCTCTGATGATAGTACCCAGTCTGGCTTAGTACCCGATACTGTCTGTGGCACCCCTGCCAGGCACAGGTACTGTGTCCATGGCCAGAGACAGTGATCTGTACAGCCTGGCAGGTGCAGTCTGTGGCTGTCCCACAACCTCCCATATTTGGCAGCCACATGGTGGAACTGTGTGCATGCAGACACACACACATAAACCGAACACCTAGGGCTAACACATACACACACACATTACATCAACATTGACCCATGCTGTACTGTTGTCCCTCACACACACACACACACACACACACACACACACACACACATGTTGATTGGATGGGTCAATGTCGGGCTCTGGCAAACCAACAACACACCCTGTGCATATGATGAAACTGTGCCACCTCATGTCATCTGTAACATTGATGCAGGAACAGGCTAACATGGTGCTGGTGCACAGGGTGACTTAATAGCAGTGTAGCAATGTTAGCATGTTGTCAACAGTAAAGTGTAAGGATATCCTTGTAGGTATATCTGAGCAGGCATGATGCATTAAACTATGATTATCAATGTAGTATTGTTTAGACCAGTGTTAATACCAAAAATGTATTGTCCGGCCATGTGCCACTTGGCTGATGTGTGTAGTTCTGGCAGCATGTGTTGGTGAGTGGACAGTACATGTGTGATGTGTGCCGTACAGATTTGCAGGTGTACATTTGTGAACATGGTGGAGATGCACTGTCTGTCTGTATGTGCATAGTGGACACATGGGAAGGGTGACATGCTCTGTATTACACAGTGTTAACACTTCATAGTTTCTATTGGTGGCCAGTATGCATTTTACTACACATATGTTTCAACTTGGGTACACATGTGTGTATGACATGGTTTGACACTATGCTGTGGGTGATACTGTTAATATTGGTCATTGGTTTGCATTCTGGTAGTATACACAACCTCAACAGCCTGACTATAACCAATTGTTAGATGATGTCTTGACAACTGACACACAGATGTAGGATACACAGTAGCATTTGGATCCTTCTGGTACTATACTATAACAGTAACCAGTGGTATTGACTGCCTCCCATTCCTGGGACCACTTCTGTTTGGCATGTAGCCCTCTTAGGTACAAGCAAACACACTAGGGATATGTCCGTCCACATCTGGTAATGCATACAGTGGCCTACAATGCATTCTCCAGATGAGACACTTATCCTCCCCAAGGGTATCATACAGACAGATACCTGTTGACCAACCCATGCTGTAAAGCTATAAGCCAACTATAGCATAGTCATCCACATGTACTAAACATAGTATCCCAACAGTACCACATAGGTAGTAGTCCACAACATGTAGAAGGGGTACCGATGTGTACATACAGCCACATGTTATGTCATCTGTCCATTGGTATCCACATTTCTAAAGGTATTGTGAAGTCCCTCGGTGTATCACATAAGCAATAAGGGGTCTGTATGCACATCCACAAAGTTGTTGTACACCTATATTGAATGTCCATTATTGACAGACTTTGTTGTGTTTAAACATGTCTGAAATATACCCCGGGCACGAACCCTCACTCACACTATTCTATAGAAACTGTCATGGGTGTGTGTGACACAGATGACCTAGGCCACTGATCACTACAGTGGCTGGCCTTGTCATAAACATACATATGTGACCTAAAGTCTGAGAAGCAGCAGCACAATCTGTCAAAGGTAACAGATGTATTCATGTAGAAAGCAGGCTTCACACCTATGAACTAATTGAGGTCACATATATATATATGTATTTGCCACACAGAAACCTGAAGTGTGCAATGCACATCCTGTTGTTTTACTGATATGTCATACAGTAGTAAAAGCAAAATCCACACCATATTGACCAACAGTGTCACACACACACACTCAGCAATTGCAGTATTCAAACCCCTACCTAACTATGTGATGACACTAGAGAGACATGCATTAACATGATGCACTATATACTTTACTGGGAGTTTTCATTTCTCTGCTGTATTTGTGGGATGCTGACATCATCAGATTTGCCAAAGAGGAATATACCTCTTTTAAGGTGTTTTCCTAGTCTACAAAAAGGGCACTCCTCTCAAAGGAAATCACACACAAAGAGGAGGCTCTAAATTAAAATCTGCCTAAGCAGAAGAGACCTCTGAAGCAGACATCCAAACAACTGTTACCCCACAACAATACCCACATATCACATAGTTCACAAAGTCAGTGTGCCACACAGTCACTGCCCTTAAGGCTAAACAACACACCTAATACACTTGTAATAGGTGACTCTATTGTCAGACACACTAACGTCCCACTCACCAGGCTGAACAAGGAGAAGGTCACTGTAAGCTGTCTGTCGGGTGCCAGGATCTGCCACATAACACATGCACTCAGGTCACTCCAAAGCAAGTACAAATATGACTCCGTCATTGTCCATACTGTTGTGAATGACCTGAGACGTTCCTCCCTGGACTACATGAAAAGAGACATAGAGGAGCTCTCTGATCATGTAGCCCAGGCTGGTATGACCCTGACCTTGTGTAGCATGTTACCCTCACCAAGAATGATGCCACAGTATAAAGACAAAATAATCAATTTTAACAGTTGGTTAATGTATTGGTGTCATTCAAAGGGGATGCAGTGTCTGTCAGCCTGGGATGACATGCTCGACAAGCCACATTGCTTCGCTAGGGACGGCTTGCACCTGTCACCCCTGGGCTTTCGAATACTGGCTAAAGCTCTTGCCACCCCCATAGTGCCTTTTTTAGGCAAGGCTCAAAAAACAAACCCACCTCCATAGACAATACAAGGTAAAAGAAACTAAGGGTAATGCTGCTCAACGCCAGAAGTCTAAACCTCAAAATGCACGCACTCAAGGCTCTCCTCAGTATGGTGAATATCAATATCTGCAGTAACAGACACCTAGTTCAAGGCTCCAGAAAGCACCACAGCACTACCAGGTTATACTTCATACCATGCTTTTCAGCCACAAAACTCGGACCAAACCACAAAAGGAGGGGAAGTATCCATATAAATCAAAGATACACAAACCTCCAGGTTAGTAGCACTGCACAAAGCATCAGAGACCATCCATGTGCAACTAACAGTGGGCAAAACTGCCTTTCAGTTTGTAGCCTGCTACAGACCACCCTCCCAAACTCAGGAACCCCACTCGGCTTTCCTGAGAACACTGGAGAATATGAAGGTCTCTCCAAACACCATTATATTGGGTGACTTCAACTACCCAAACATTGACTGGGAATACTACTCAAGCCCCAACACCCTCGCCCAACGGTTCCTAGAATTTATAAACTCAAATGCTATGGAACAACTGGTCACCACCCCCACAAGAGGGGAAAACATATTGGACCTGGTCATCACCAACATGGGGACTCTATGTTCCACACCAGAGGTATACCCCTCATTGGTAAGGTCAGACCATAAATTTATCTCACTGGACATCCATATCCCGTCACCACCCCCAGCCAAGGTAATCTTGGTGAAGAACTTCTCAAAAGCAAATGTCGCACTTCTCAAAACCGAGGTGGTATCCATCAAAGCCCCCGGGCCAGTGGAAAATACGGCTCAAACCGCAGAATCCTTTACAAACGCATTCTATGGACACCTATAGGAATGCATGGATCGTGCTATCCCAAATAAAACCAAGACTCACTCCTCCAAAGGCAGGGGACCTGTCTGGTGGACCCTGGCCATAAATAAGCTATACAACAAAAGGAGGAGGCTACTACATGATAGAGCAAAATCGCAAAAATAGAAAGCATCTATGATCAGTACTAGCAAGAAGCTACAATCACTCATAAAATCATCTAAGGCCAGCTTCGAAAGAAAAATTGCACAAGACACTAAAGACAATCACAAGACCTTCTTTGTTATGTCAGGAACCTGAATGGCAACTCCTAGATATGCTCTGAGTTAGTGCAAAATGACAAAAAATACACTAAACTCACAGACATTGCCAACATCCTGGCAAACAGGTTCAGTGCAAATTTCTCCCCCCCATCCCCCCAAAAGAGCAAATGTCCATCCCAACAGACTGTACCCTCCCTGACATCACAGATGAACAGGTGAAAGCTGCCCTCTCCAAAGCAAAAAACACAGCATCAATGGGACCGGATGGTGTCTCGTGCTGCGTCTTATAAGAGCTTCATGAAGAACTTAACCCTCACATAAAGTCACTGTTCAATATCAGACTTACTACAGGATATGTACCCAAGGAATGGCATACAGCAACAGTGGTCCCACTCCACAAAGGGGGTGCTGCAACGGACCCCGGAAACTATCGCCCTATAAGCCTGACTAACCTGGTCTGCAAAGCTATGGAGCATATCATCATGGAACTCATAAACAAAGACATCGGGAACCTCAAGACACTGGATCCTACCCAATTCAGCTTTGTTAAGGGCAGATCTTGCCTCTTGAACCTGGTTGACTTCTTTGAAACAGTTACCAGGGCCATAGACTTAGGGAAGGTAGTCCACACAGCCTACCTGGACCTCGCAAAAGCCTTCGACACAATACCCCACTCAGGCATCAAAAATAAGCTCACCAGCTTAGATATCAACACATATGTCACAAGATGGATTGCGAACTGGCTCAGGGATAGCACCCACCATGGTTGGAATTGCAGGTGCCATGTCAGACTCTACACCCGTTACAAGTGGCATCCCACAGGGCTCAGTCCTGGGACCTCTCTTGTTTGGTATATATTTCTCTGAGGTACAGGCTAACATGGGAGGACTATGGCTGACCAAGTTCGCAGATGACTGTAAACTGGGTGCCATAATCGACTCTCCGGCTGACACAAGCATCCTCCAAAAGGGTCTCACAGAGATGGATAACTGGTGCCAGAGCCATGGCCTAAAGCTAAATGTCATAAAATGCATAGTCATCCCCTTTAGGAAAAACAAAGTGACCACAAATTACCACATAGGTGGTAATCCATTAAGTACGGAAGAAGTAATTAGGGATTTGGGGACCCAAGTAGATAGTAATCTCTCATTTGACAATCACATTGCCAACGTGGTTAGAAAGACCTTCTATATAGCCCACCTTATCCCGAAAGGTTTCACATCTAGATCAAGAGAGGTCATTGTGCCCCACTACTCATCAGGCCCATAACTGAATACAATGCCCCATTTGGGATGTACCTTACCCGACACCTGCAGCAACTGTAATGACCCCAAAAGTACCTCACCAAGTGGATCAAGGGACTCAAATAGATGCCCTATGCAGTTCGGTTAAAGAAACTCCAGCTCTACTCAGTTGATTACTGCCTACTCAGATGCGATCTGTGCCTGATGTATAAAGCCATGTCCAACCCAGAATTAATGGACATGCTCCACCTCAGGACATCCGAATCCCTTAGAGCTACATGCTCCAGGGACTTAAACCTCAGCACAGAAATAAATAGGACATGCTGGAGGGACAGATTCATATCCCAGAGGCTCCCCTCACTCTGGAACAAATTCCCAGTCCAAATTAGGCAGAGCCCCTCACTGACCCTCTTCAAGAGAAATCTTGAGGAGTGGATGGGAGATAGTAAGTTTACCCCTGGGATCTCTTCTGGGTCCCTGCTAGACAGAGGCACAATAAACTAACCGTAAAAGGGCTATCTTGTGTGACCTACTATTCAAAGGCACAGTCTACTAATCTAAAAGGGTGGCGAAAGATGAACACACTCTGGCTAGGTTTATAAATGTCCTAGGGCAGATAGCCTAGTATCAACCTATGAACCTAAGAACCTATGATAATGTTTGGAGTGCACATTGTTTATTGATGATACTGATTGCAGGTTTTTTTATCTTCTTTGCTTTCCCACTTTCTATGCACAACCTAAGTATCTGTAGTACATAGTTGATTATGACAGGATTCCAATATATTATATATGTGTCTGTTGTCATATAACTGTGTGCACAAGGCAGGATTGGTGAATAGTGAAAGGTTCCTGGGTTAACACATGCAACTTCCAGATATGTTTGGCCCACTGCTGTACTCAGACATGACCTAAGTGTGTGAGCATGCCCAGTTTGGCCTTTCAGTGTTTTGTTGCCTGACATTTGTCTCATTTATTCTAGTGTGTGAGTATGCCCAGTGTGACCTTTCAGTATGTTGCTGTCTGCAGTCCACTACATTTGTTAATGTGTGTGAACATGCCCAATATTAACATTTATACTACATGTGTGTTGAAAATCAAGTTATATTTTTACTGCAGGGCTCACCTTTGTGACATAACTCGACAGGGATTATGCTGTGCCTGCAGGGTTTCCATGAGACACTTTGCATAGACTTATCAATATTTCTTCATACAGGCTGATCAGTGAAATGCTGTCATGGTTTAGTGGTTCAGTACTGTGGCTATAGTGCACAGTATCCTGGGTTTGTGGCCTGTCACTGTGTTATATTTTCATACTCGGCAGACCAGACTGCTTAAGGACCAGTAAAGCAAATATGAGGATGTTTACCTGCTTTTGTTCAACTATGCCCAACTTTGACCAAACTTGCCCAACATTGCTCAACATTAACAAACATTGCTGAATGTTGCCCAGTATTGCTCAACATTGCCCAAAGTGTGCTAGTTAGTGTGTGCAATTTTGTTTACATATACTAAATAGTGGTAAAAGCTGTTTAGCACTGATTTATATTGCTTAAAACATGGCAATCATGCCTCAGGAGGTGCTGCAGGACTGCCTATGTCAGATGCACATAGTACACTCCCTATACATGTTTGAAAACAGGTAGTGTCAAGTTAGGCATCCCTTTTACTATATGTGCAAGTCAGAGAGAGGTATAATTTCCAAGGTTCCTACTGAGCCAGTGTATGTGCTATGCGTTGCCTCTTTGCCAAGGCCAAAGCATAATGGGCACGCCTCCTTCTGCCTACTGGGGCAGGCTCAGGTTGTTCCTCCTCCGAGTCACGCTCTGCCTGTGATGGCCTTGGCAATGGTGGGGGCTGTTTGGCCCGGGCCTATGCTGGTCCTGCTGCAGCTGTTTTCACAGGATCATATTATGAAGCATAGCACATACCATGACAATTTGGGTACATGTAGTTGGTGAGTACTGCAAGGCTCCACCAGATGTGTCCAGGTACCAGAACCGTGACTTGAGCAGCCCAAACACACACTCAATTACATTTCGTGTTTGTGCATGTGCCTCATTATGGCGTTCCTGTTCAGGTGTGTGTGCATTTCTGATGAGTGTCATCAGCCACAGCTCCAGTGCATATCCAGCATCCCCCACTAGGTGACCATGAGGGATGTCCCCATTGGCAAATGTCTGGTACAGCTGTGTCAGATGCCAGATATGGGAATCATGGTAGCTTCCAGGGCAGCCAGCACACACATTCAGTATTATGCCCTGGGCATCACACATGACCTGGCAGTTGATGGAGGGGAAGCCCTTGCGGTTAAAGTAGGCCCTACCCTCTCACCGGCTGGTGCTTTGATGTGTATGTGCATGCAGTCTATTGCACCCACTACCTCAGGGTATTCCGCTATTTGCTGGAAAAGATGCATATTGCTGGCCAATACCTCACAGGAATTGGGGAAATATACATGATCACAGACATGTGCTGACATGGCATTCAGGAACTGGTGCAGTACCCTGGATGCTGATGCCTGTGATATCCCCATCATATCACCAGTTGGTCTCTGGAAGGTACCTGTTGCTAGTATTCTTAGGCCAACATATACCTTGGTTTCCACTGGGATGGGTTCCCCTCTGTTGGTTCTGTGTGTGAGGCGTGGCCTGCACAGCTCAACAATTTGCTGCATGAGGTCTCTGTCCACTCTATAGCGCTCCACTATCTCCAGCTCATGTAGTCCCTGGTAGGTTACCCTGGGCCTGTACATTCTTCTTTGTCTCCTCACTGTGGGTTGCTCAGCAGCATTCTTATTGTCACCACCCTCAGCATGTTGCATATGTCACCTTATAACAGCAATGGCAGCTCCTAACATTTCTTTGTCTCAGTAAAGCTTTTTAAGTTTTCACTTCTCTTTGTTTACTGCAGTGTTGCAGTGTCTCTGAGAAAAACATGGTGGAAAGTTGTTTGCAGAGTTTTAAGTGCTGGGCTGGGCTACTGTACTGCCTGTGTAATTGCCTGATTCTGATTGTTTTCACTTGCTAGCTCTGCTAGTTCTCCCTGGTTAACTTCCTACTATTTGTTGTGCTTCTTTTCCCTTTCTGTTTCCACAGGGAGGCAGCGCCGTGTACACCAGCTTACACGTGCGCACACATGCCTACACGGCCTAACACTTACTAATTCCTGCTTAAACGTGTGCACACAGGCACTAACGTGCTTACACAAATTTCAACAACCTTACACATACTTACTCCAGCTTAAACACGCGCGCACGGGCGCACACGCGCGAACACAGTCTTACTTGGATATACAGGCACGCACCCCCACACAAACACGTTGCAGGCACTTCAACAAGAAACTTTAGTGTTATCCACGGCATACACCTTCTATTTCTTGCCTTTAGCTAGGATACCTGTTGACACACCTCTTCCAGTGATGAGTAACTGACAGCAAACACATGCCACTCTGCTCCAATCAGCTTACATTCTTTCATACATACCCTCCTCATGATGTCACCTATCTTCTACTCTGATACTCTCCTTATCTGACTCATACACTCCACTGACTGCGCTCATTTGCTATGTAAACTTGGGATTCACTATCCTTACCCTCATTTGCATAGGATTGCCTACTAATGCTTGGTTACATCTCTTAGACTGAGCTTCCCCCCTTAGCAACCTCTACTCGGTAGCCATGTTGTCTTCAGCCTGCCATTCACTTGCATTGAAAATTAAGATTTTCTATAAAATTCCTATTTGTGGCTTTTAATTTTTGGTTTTCTGTTTTTTAAAGCACAGCACATTTGCGTGGTGCTGCGCTACGCTTAAACTTCAGAGATCAAGGTAAAAAAAAATATATTTTTTTAAATTTTGCATCGGGGAACATTGCCAATGGCCATATATTTGGCCATTGGCATGCTTCCTCAACTGGATGCAGCCTTTATTTGGAGCTGTCACAGCTCCGTTTTGCTATTTGCAGAATGGTACTCAGTTGTCAACGGAGTACATTTCTACAAATAACACTACTCTTAATCGTTAGGGTTTCCTGGATTGCAAATTTACCTCATTTGCATAGCTTTCAGCAGCAAATGAGGTAATTTGCATAACCTAGCCCTGTCCGTGTAAGAGTCATTTTAGGAGCTCTCTTGCACGCCCCTGCCGGCTGTTCCTGGATCACTCGGCGGACATGTTGGCTGCATGGAGTCTTACTCTACTCTTAGACTCCGTGCAAGCCTTCGTGAATCCAGCCCATTAATATTTCTTATATATGTTTTTATTTTATTCATCATTTGTTTACCAGGAAAGTCTGACTTGGAGCAAAGCCAATTTTTAGCAGAGGCCTGGGGAGAAACACTCTAAAGGCATGAATTTGTAACATGGGAGGAAACCGAAGTATCCGGAGAAAACTCACACGAATGCAAGGAAGACATGCAGACTCCACACAGAAGGCACTCCAGCTAAGAATTGAACCGGACAACCTCTTGCTGTGAGGCGGCAACACTACCATCGCACCATTGCTCCACCAATGTAATTGGCGAATAGAGTGAATTTTATTATATTGTTGAATATCACTTAATCCTGCAAATGCAGTTACTATTTTTTTTGTTTGCTGTTTGCAGAAGTTGTGACTACCTATCTGGTTACTGGCAGCAGATTGTTAATAATGATAATAATAATAATAATAATAATAATAATAATAATAATAATAATAATAGAGTACATGTTGGACTGGTGGGGATGCAGATGTACTTTAATGCTGTCACAAACACTCTAAGTAGACTGTTCCCTGTTACTCATGCTTAATCTGTATTGCTACTTTTGTTTAACCAGCACTGTTTTATTTCTAATCTGCCATGCACCTGTACTATATAATAAGTTTAAGTCCTAGGTAGTACTGTAAATTTTCTTCCCTAAATCCATGCACCAAAAAATAAACTACTGAAACAAATCGCTTTACATTTAAGAAAGGGCTATCTGACCTTTGCAACTTATTTTCAACTCTACTAATCAGACTGATTTCTGGACTGAATGTCATTTCATGCTGTTGATCCTGCCTTTGCTGTCAGATTCATCTGCAGACAACCTTAAACATTGTTAATGACTTTGGGACATCTTTTTTCCCTGGATTCATTTGCAGCTATGTGGTGCAGGTGGCATGAGATGGGATGTGTTGGCTTTTTTATGACAAATGTAAAGGCTATGTGCTTCAGCTTGATTTACATTTTACAGCTTAGTCCATACTTCAGAAGGAGTATTATTTTGAAGGCTGCTGGCAGTGAAACAGGTCATCCAATCACTTATTAATTTATTTTTTGACAGCTGTGCTACTTTAGTCTTGGAGTTTAATTTACTGATATGATAGCACTGGATTCTTTGGGAAACAGATATGAATTGCTGGCTTTTACTGTCTAATTTTACAACATACATATGTTAGTCTATTCTTTCAATATGCATTTTCCACTATGTGTTTCCCATTACTTGCCATGTGTCCTTTTAATTGACTTTCTGCTGATTATGTACTGCTGTGTATGCAGTTATAGACAGAGCACTTGTTAGTGGCACTAACTATTTTGGCATTGCTCTATTAAGGTTGTGGTTAACAAATGCTAATGTTTTAGCAGTTATATCCAGAAACTGTACTGAATTATATATTATTATATTAATGCAAACATTTATGTAAGCAGGTAGTAACAACACCATATACAGTATGCATATGATACCATATATAGTATACATATGATGAGTGGCAGAAGGTTTGCACAATGGGATGCTGGTACAGTATATGTTACATGGTGCTGTGTTTTATAGTTTTCAGACCAATCTGTGCCACAGAAAGACCCCCAACAGATGGATAATATGAATGAAGCTACACATGTGGGTATGTACCAGGTTATAAATGTGGGTATGGACCTGTACTGTGACAAATGGACCATTTTGTGGACCTCCTATTGGGTTCACATATAGGAACACAATACTTTCATTATCGTATGAAAACAATGCAGTCTGATATGTGATGCCCACCAGGTCATGGAGACATACCAGCACAGGACAGTAGGGTTCAAGGAAATAAAGTGGGAGGGAGGTTGGCATGTGGTTAAGGTGTTTACCTTATAGACACAAGGGTGCAGGGTTTGATTCTCACATGAGGTAATTGGCTGGACTTAAAATGACCCACAAGAGCAATTATCCTGGTACTAATCTATGAACTTATGAACACTATGTCATGATGAATGATGTAATGAATCATTCTACATTACATACCCACTGGTCTTGTTTCATAGCCAGTCATGCCAGCAGATGACCCAGAAACACATCTTCCCTCCTTCCTTGTCTGGAGGTGAATGTATAAGGTCTCATGACCCCAGGCAAGGACATAGATAGTGGTGAAATATGTAGCTCTGGTTACACAGTCCAGTGTATACCCACACAACAGCCATGATGATCCTAGACTCATCTTCTCCAGAGTATATTGGCCATATCAGATGTTTTTGTATTATATTTATATTACATGATCATTTATAAATATGTTGGCAAGTTGTTTATACTGGCTTTTTACTGTGTGTATTATGATGGCTGGATGATATGCTTCAGTTCTGCAGGCCTATATCGATCTTAGGGAAATTTGGTAAGATGCATTTTATAATGCTTATTAAACTTTGATTATTTGGACTTGTTTGCCACTTTTTTCATATAAGATGTACAGAACTCGGTCATGCTGATTTTGACTGCTGCCATGTGTGTTTCCAGACCTTTTTCATAGTGGGTTCTCCACATGTATATTACAGGGAAGATACATGTGTGAGATAGGTGGCCCTATCTGAATGTGTCACTTCTATGGCAACAAGTTATCCATTCTGGCTAAAAGAAGTGACAACTGTCTCTAGAAGAAAGGTTCATTCCAAACCTAAAGCCTATATATCTGACAGAGAGCACCTTTCCTGCTCAAGGTCATCTGCAGGCAAGTGACAATAAATAAATGAATAAAAATGCATGCAGTTTCACATATCTCTAAACAAATTATAATAATTTGCACATTTAGTATAGTCATAGTTTTTAATCAATAGCTTAATACTTGTGGAAGCAATACTACCAGTACAAGCAGAAAATGATTGATTTCAACAATTGGCTAAGTTTCAGGTGTCATTCTAAGGGGATTCAGAATCTGTCTGCCTGGGATGACATGATTGACAGACCTTGATGCTTTGCCAGAGATGGCCTGCTTCTGTCACCCCTGGGCTTCTGGATACTGGTAAAGGCTCTTGCCACCCCTATAGTGCCTTTTTAGGTGGGGTTCCAAAGGACAAATTACCACCATAACAGCTATAAACAAATGCAATCTGAGGGTCATGCTGCTCAATGCTAGAAGTATAAATCTAAAAATGCACTCACTTGAAGCACTCCTTCAAATGGAGAACATCAACATTTGTGCTGTAACAGAGACCTGGTTCATGGCAGCAGAAAGCACCCCTGCACTACCAGGCTATAACTCATTCTACACCTTTTGGCCCCAGAACTTGGACCAAAGCTACAAAGGTGGAGGTGTTTCCATATTCATAAATGATGCGCACACCTCCAGACTGGTAGCCCAACATAATGCATCAGAAATACTTCAGGTGCAGCTAACATTGGGTAAGACAGCGATTCAGGTCATAGCCTGCTATACGTTCTCAACCATGTCCCAGGACTCACAATCCATGTTCCTAAGCACCCTGGAGAATATTAGGGTCCAACCTAACACTCTCTTACTAGGTGACTTCAACTACCCCTCCATTAACTGGGTAAACTACTCATGTACCAATACACTTACTCAACGTTTCCCGGAGTTCATTAATTCTAATGCCCTGGATCAGCTTGTTCTTACCCCCACTGGAGGTAGCAACATCCTTGACCTGGTCATTACTAACATGGGCAACCATTTTTCTACAACAATAGTTAACTCCTCCCTGATTACATAGAAATCCACATCCCTGCAAACCCCCTCCCCCCCCGCAAAGGTAACCACCATAAAAAAACTTCTCCAAAGCTAACTTTGGGCTCCTAAAAACAGAGGTGGCTAACTTCACAGCACCCATGCAAATGGAGAATAGTTGTGTGACCCCAGAATCATACACCAATGCACTGTACAAACACATACACAAATGCATGGATCTCACCATACCCAAGATGCTCTTCTCCAAAAAAAGGAAGCCAATCTGGTGGTCCCCTGCCATAAACAAACTCTACAACAGAAGGAGGAAACTGATGTGGAATAAGGTGAAGTCCCAAGACTGGAAAAACTCCCTTATCAACCTCAACAAAAAGTTGAGATCCCTCATCAAATCCTCTAAAGCTGGCAATGAAAAGAGAATTGCAGCAGATGGTAAAGACAGCCACAAGGCATTCTATAATTATGTAAAGAATCTTCACAACAATACCTACATTTGCTCTGAGCTACTGCACAATGGTACCTTTTATACCATGCCAACAGATATTGTCAATATAGTGGCCGACAGATTCAGTGCCAACTATACTCCTCTTCCCCCCACAAAGGACCAATCACAATACCAGTAGATTGCTAGGCACCCAGTATTACTGCTGCAGAGGATAAAACAGCACTGTCCAAGGCCAAGAATACTGCTTCTATGAGACCAGACAATATCCCTGGTTGTGTTCTACATGAACTCCTCACCTGTGTGCCCTGTTCAATCACAGTCTCATCTCAGGCTTTGTCCCTAGTGAATGGTGCACTGCTACAGTCATCCCTCTCCACAAAGAAGGAGTGACTACAGACCCTGGGATCTATTGCCCCATTAGCCTGACAAGTCTGATATGCAAAGATATGGAATGCATCATCATGGACCTAATAAACAAGGATATAGGGAATTTCCAAACTCTGAACTCTGGATCACACTCAGTTTGGTTTTGTGAAGGGTAGATCATGCCTGCACAACTTGGTCAACTTCTTTGAGTCAGTCACCAGAGCTGTAGATGAAGACAAGGTGGTTCATACAGCCTACCTTGATCTGGCCAAGGCTTTTGATACCATTCCCCACTCAAGAATCACAGAAAAACTTGCTAAGCTTGTCATCAGCCCCTTTATCACTAGGTGGGTTGCAAACTGGCAGACAGCTAGAACCCACAGAGTGAAAGTAGCTGACTTCAAGTCAGACTGCCGACTAGTCACGAGTGGAGACCCAAAGGATTCAGTCCTGGGTCCTCTCCTCTTTGGTATCTACTTCTCTGAAGTCCAGACCAACACAAAGGGACTCTGGCTGACAAAGTTTGCAGACAATTGCAAGTTGGGAGCTATTATTAACTCCCCAAGTGCTGTTGACATCCTACAGAATTGCCTTTCTGAGACCAACCATTGGTGTCAAAAACATGGCCTTAAGCTCAATGCCAAAAAATGCGTGTTCATCCCCTGTGGGAAAAACCCAGTTCACATGAATTACCACATTGATGGTAGTCCACTGGACACAAAAGGCATTATAAGAGATCTGGGAAAACAGGTTGACAGTAACCTCTCTTTTGATCACCACATTGCCACTGTGGTCAGAAAGTCCTTCTATGTGGCACATCTCGTTACTAAGGGTTTTGTATCCAGGAAAAAAGAGGTCATCATCTCCCTCTACTCTTCCCTCATTAGGCCAATCATCGAGTACAATGCCCCATTTGGCATGTACCTCACTAGACACCTGCAACAGCTGGAGAGGCCACAAAAGTACCTCACAAAGAGAATCCTAGGCCTTAAAATCTTGTCCTATATGGACAGACTCAAAAAACTCCAACTATTCTCTGTCTCATATTGCCTACTTAGAGGCGATCTCTGCTTGACTTACAAAGCCATGTCTGACCCAGCTCTGTTAGAAGTGCTACATCTAAAGAAATCCCAATCCCTCCACACCACATGCACCAGAGAGCTCAACCTCATTACCACAATTAACAAAACACGCTGGAGGGACAGGTTCATAATCCAGATACCGCCCATGCTATGGAACAGACTTTCCATACATGTCAAGCAGAGCACCTCGCTGACCCTCTTCAAATGAAATTTGATGAGTGGATGGAAAACAGAAAATTTACCCTGGGGATAACTCCAGTGGCTCTACTCAACAGAGGCACTGGGAACTAAGGTCGGGTGGCAGTATGTCAGGGTAATCCTATGGCTAGCTTGTAAAGGCCCCAGGGCCATTAGCCTAGTACACACCTATGAACCTATAAAATGAATGAACAATATAGTGATACAAAAACTCATGTCTTTTAATTTATTTTACGACACAGGTATCAGAAGAAGTCATGATACAGCTGAAGTGTCATTAACTGAATTAATAATTTCAGGAGGAATTAATAATTAACATTAATTGTACATGACAGTGAGAGTAAGGTCAATGTTCATACTAAAAGTCAAGATGTATAGTAAAAAAATAGGTGATAGCTGAGTATATGACAGTTTGGATACAACAATTTATTGCAAGTGTAACTGACTATTGTGAAGGAATCACCTAAAGGTGTCCATATATCAGCTATCTTTTTGAGTGTTCAATAAATGTTAAGCCAAGTTAAAACATTCCCATAATCAGATACATTTCTCTCTCTATATCTATTTACTACTAGACATCGCAGAATGCTATAATAACCAGCAAAACTACATTAAAAAAGGAGGGATGGAAGTTTGAACACATTGCTGCTAGTAAGTTATTCTTGTATTATAGGTTAGTACTAGGCTAACTGCCCTTGCGAGCTATTTTAAGCCTAGCCAATTATCCCTTGGAAGACTCAAACCCTGCACCTTGTGTTTGTAAGGCAAACACCTTAACCATTAGACCAAATTATTGACACATCAAAAATAGTGATCTGGAGGTGGAGCCTAGATGGCCAGCTGAGAACAGTGAATTTTGAGTGCTCCATCAACTAGTATAATAATATAGGAAAATTTTATTATTTTCAAGTTTAAAACATCAGAAATCTATAGATAAACTACTAAACTACATAAATATCAATTTTGGTGGATATATACAAAAATTTTCCTGACAAGTAACTTGGAGATATATTGAGTAGTTGAATATGAACAACTCAAGGAATTCTCACCCAGATGCTGTTTTGAAAAAAAGAACTGCAATTGATGACATCTACCTTACAGGAACTATCTTTGAAGATGGATGACTATAAAAATGACTTGGAAAACTTCAAATTAAATTCTCAAAAACAGACTGATACTCTTAAGAAACTATTACAGCAACACCATACAAAAATAACAAATATAGAGACTTCTCTAAATTACTTTGAAAGCATTCTCAAAAAGGAAGAATTCCAAAAAGAATTTCTGCTTAAACAGAATACATGGCTGCTTAACAAAATAGATGACTTAGAAAACGGAAAGGAGAAACAACGTAAGGATCTTTGGTCTGCCTGAAAACACTGAAGGAGAAGACATTATTTCATTCTTAACAACCTGGATTCCTGAATTTTTAGACATGAAAGAGGGACTTTCATTTGGAATTGAAAGGGTGCATAAGAGCACTGAGAAAGCCTGTTTCTAACTCAATAAATACACCACCTAGATCCATAGTTATAACATTTTTTTCATTTCTGGACAAGGAACTAATATTAAAATCTGCTTGGAGAAAATCACCCTTAAAATACAATCAAAGCCTAATAAGGTTTGACAATGATTATTCTTCCAGAATACAGGAACAAAGGAAAAAAGTCTGTCCAGTAATAAAACTGTTGAAACAAAACAACATTAAAGCACAGCTGGCCTTTCCAGCCAAGACAAAAATACTTTTTGCCAATGAGATGAGAACCTTTAATGACGTAGAAGAAGCTACTATATTCATCAAAAACAACAACACAGTGTCTATCCCAGGAGGAATGGAATGGATGGCCCCTACTCTTAAAAGAATAAAAGAAACAAATCCTTGGAATGATGCTAGAAAGAAGAAACAGAAAACTGATTCTAAGATAGCTGTCCCAAAATATAACTCTTACAACTACATCTCTCAAAGTATCAACTGATATGGTACCACTCATCAGAGTTCAGACTCAAAAGTAACAAAGTAACATCATATATAATTGCAGTAACAGTAGAGTGTTTTGAAAAAAAATGCTGTCATGGAGACTAATGCCTTCTTCAGTTAAAGTATAATTGAGAAATGTCATGTATATCCTAGTTAAATAATAGTAGCAAGCTCTTAGTACAAATTTCATCATTATTCTGTTTAAATATAGTTAAAATCAGTTATGGCATGTATCATAGCTACTAGTGCGGTTTGATCAGTCCTGATATGGTATCCATGGAGGTAGCTGTGTCTGTCAGCTAGTACAAATGTCATTATTATTCTGTCTAAACATAGTCAATATCAATTATGCAGGTATCATAGCTTTGAGTGCTGTTTGATTAAGCCTGACATGGTGTGTGTGGATGCAGCTGTGTCTGGCAGCTGTTGTATGTTGCCATTTTCGTCTCTGAGAAGCTGTGGGTTGCAGCTTGTAATTGAGGTTTAATGATGCTTGTGTATTAGGAAGAGACATTTGATATTTTAGCCTGGATCTAGGAGAAGGGGGTGGATAAAACTGTGATTTGAGATATTTTGGCAGAGAATAGTTTGTTTATACATCTGCTGAGTGAGAGGTGGGAAGGCTGGAAGAATGTGTTATCTCTTGCTGTGGCGGTTTGTTGGGAGGTTTTTTTTTTTTTTTTTTTTTTTTAAATCTGTTTGTTCTCCGTTCTTTTCCTGGCTGCAGCCTCGTTGAAAGGGAGGGAATATAGACATGAAGTTGCAGTGAAGTGAAGCTTTGCTTCAGGTGCATCGTGAGCCTCTAGTATGCAGACACACTAACAGAAACAGATGCTCCCAGGTTGGTATGGTAATGGAGACAGAGTGTCAATAATGTTTAATGGCTCTAAGGAGCCACTGAGAAGATTCTCTGCAATTGGAAAAAAAAATAATAAAAAAAAAAAAAATATATATATATATATATATATATATATATATATATATATATATATATATACATATTGATGGTCTCCCAGCACATCGTTTAGCTCATTAAGTTGATTCTTGATAAAAATATAAATAAATAATAAGCACAATGTTATATTTAAAATGTATTTTGGTCCAAACACATTAAGGACTTACGTAAGAGTGGAAGTCTGAGTTATTGTGAAAGGCTTCAATAAGCGTATTTGGTCATGAGCAGTACTGTTTACAGTAGGTTGGGAGGGGACCTTTCCCGGACGTGTTGGGCATATGGGGATAGCTGATTCTAGGGGTGTTTGGGGTTGCTAAGAAGTGCTAGAGAGTCATCAGATTTCCTTCATGGAAATATCTGTGGGAATGGAAGGTGTGTTGAGTGGTTCACTGGCAGAGTAATTACTTAAATGCTGGCAAACAATGAAATATAACTTCTGATATATCCAGTAAAATACATCGTATTATAAACATTAGGTATACATATTATTGTCATCTATTTATATTAAGTAATAAGTTTTGAAAGACTTCATTAATAAGGGTGAATATGTTAAATAACTGTGTGGTATAATCTTTTACTGAGGTTTTATATATAATACATCCTACTTTACTATGATTTAATTGCTTGTCATCTATCTTTTATGTAAATATTAATTGCTTATATAATAAGTAGACATTTATATTATATTAAAATTCTGTATAATCTAGAATAGTACTATATCTGTTCAAAATAATATAAATATTGCTTATTCCTATTACAAATATTCTTCATCTGATAATTCAATTTATGGAGCTCAGATGTTCTGGACTGTCAAGGTATGAGTGATAATCTGATAGACTTAGGTTTATCCATCAGATTAGGAAAGATTTTCATTCCATGGCTAGTGTGGATCTTAGTTTTATTAACATTTATTAATTTTAATTTATTTCACAAAACCACTTTTAGTATACCTGACCAAAACATTACTTTATTGGTAAACACTCAAAGCATAACACTGATAATTTCCTTTAAAAGCTCAAACATATACTTTATAGTTATTAGAGGAAAATGTTTAATAGTCACAATAAAACAAAAAATGCATAGTCTAAATAACCTAAGGTGGATTTAACTTTATTATCTTTAAATATCAATGGCTTAAACAATCCTAGCAAGAGGTCAAATCTACTGAAATATTTAAAACTGAAAAAAGCACAAATTGTCTTCCTTCAAGAAACTCATTTCAAAACAAATGACAATTACAAATGGAATCCTAAGGAATATATGATATTGGCGCAATCCACTTATAAGACAAAGACAGAAGGGGTAACAATTTTATGGAAAAACAAATGTGATTAACCCAGAAATCATTTATAAGTATGAAGATAAAGAAGGCCTTACGGCATTAGTAATAGTTAAATATAATAACAGAATATGGACCCTAGCCAATCTATACTGGTTCCCAGGCACTGGAACAGGAACTATTAAAAAGCAATTGGAATTCATTTCAAATAATTATAAGGGCAACTTAATATTTTTTAACTGTATATTTGATATTTCTGAAACTACAAATAAAGGACCACTGCGTACATCTGCTGTATCAAAAGCTTTAAACAAGTGGGTCGAATCATTTCATCTTGTAGATACTTTCAAATTTAAAGAAGATAAATCTTTGTTGTTTTCTCATCAAGATCACAGATTTGGGCGCTAAACTAGAATAGATAAAATATTTGCTGCCTATGACTTACTCTCTAAAATCATTAATTTCTCAATCACTCACTGGCCCTTTTCAGACCACAATTCATTGATACCTTGTTTGTGTCTTTCGGATTTTTCCGGGTTAGGGGCTGCCACAGCGGGACTCCAGTCCACTAATGATTGGCAGTAGATTTTTACGTACTGGCTTGCTGGGCCTAATGCAAACCTTCAATGAAGGAATGCCCATTCACGCATGTTGCCACACAGAAGGCGCTCTAGCTGAGAATCGAACAGGCAATGTCTAACAGTGAGGCGACAACGCTACTGCAGCACCACCACTGCGGTGAATTGTGGTCTGAAAAGGGCCAGTGAGTAATTGAGAAATTAATGATTTTTGAGAGTGAGTCATAGGCAGCAGATATTTTATCTATTCTAGTTTGGCGCCCAAATCTGTGATCTTGATGGGAAAACAACAAAGATTTATCTTCTTTAAATTTGAAAGTATCTACAAGATGAAATTATTCTACCCACTTGTTTAAAGCTTTTGATACAGCAGATGTACGCAACGGTCCTTTATTTGTAGTTTCAGAAATATCAAATATACAGTTAAAAATCTCCTGCTAATATTAAGTTGCCTTTATAATTATTGGAAATGAAATCCAATTGCTTTTTAATAGTTCCTGTTCCAATGCCTTGGAAGCAGTATAGATTGGCTAGGATCCAAACAAAGTATCAATGAATTGTGGTCTGAATAGGGCCAGTGAGTAATTGAGAAATTAATGATTTTAGAGAGTAAGTCATAGGCAGCAAATATTTTATCTATTCTAGTTTGGCGCCCAAATCTGTGATCTTGATAGGAAAACAACAAAGATTTATCTTCTTTAAATTTGAAAGTATCTACAAGATGAAATTATTCTACCCACTTGTTTAAAGCTTTTGATACAGCAGATGTACGCAGCGGTTTTTTATTTGTAGTTTCAGAACTATCAAATATACAGTTAGAAATCTCCTCCTAATATCAAGTTGCCTTTATAATTATTGGAAATGAAATCCAATTGCTTTTTAATAGCTCCTCTTCCAATGCATGGGAACCAGTAAAGATTGGCTAGGGTCCATATTCTGTTATATTTAACTATTACTAATGCCATAAGGTCTTCTTTATCTTCATACTTATAAATGATTTCTGGGTTAAAACAAAAAATACATAGTCTAAATAACCTAAGGTGGATTTAACTTTATTACCTTTAAATATCATTGGCTTAAACAATCTTAGCAAGAAGTCAAATCTACTGAAATATTTAAAACTGAAAAAAGCACAAATTGTCTTCCTTCAAGAAACTCATTTCAAAACAAATGACAATTACAAATGGAATCCTAAGGAATATATGATATTGGCACAATCCACTTATAAGACAAAGACAGAAGGGGTAACAATTTTATGAAAAACAAATGTGATTAACCCAGAAATCATTTATAAGTATGAAGATAAAGAAGGCCTTATGGCATTAGTAATAGTTAAATATAATAACAGAATATGGACCCTAGCTCATCTATACTGGTTCCCAGGCATTGGAACAGGAACTATTAAAAAGCAATTGGATTTCATTTCCAATAATTATAAAGGCAACTTAATATTAGGAGGAGATTTTTAACTGTATATTTGATATTTCTGAAACTACAAATAAAGGACCGCTGCATACATCTGCTGTATCAAAAGCTTTAAACAAGTAGGTAGAATAATTTCATCTTGTAGATACTTTAAAATTTAAAGAAGATAAATCTTTGTTGTTTTCCCAACAAGATCACAGATTTGGGCGCCAAGCTAGAATAGATAAAATATTTGCTGCCTATGACTTACTCTCTAAAATCATTAATTTCTCAATCACTCACTGGCCCTTTTCAGACCACAATTCATTGATACTAAAACTTTAAAATGGGTGCAAACCATTAATCTTTAACTAGAGAATTCCAGCATATATAACTAAAATTAAAGAGTTCAAACCCTGGTTATTATCTGAATCACAGTTCTTCTTAGATATTAATTACACCACAGAGATAAATAAAATAATGATATGGGAATCATTAAAAGCTTACATATATGGTAAAACCCTAACTTGGTATAAAAAAATCAGAGAATGGGATTCTGAATTATTAGATCTACAATCCAAACTTTTGTCAGTAAAAGCTGAAAAAATCAAAATCATTTGGAGATGAAAAAGAAAGTAGAAGTATTAAACAATAAATATAACAAAATTCTAACACATAAAACTAGTTTAGCTTTAGAAAAAACTAAAAATTAATACTGTGACCACTTCTCCAAAATATCTACATAATTTATCCACAAAAATCAAAATACAATAAAAAGCTAATAGCATTAAACATATCTTTTATTAAAAGAAAAGAGGAAAATGTCTCAGATATAGGTGACATTATTGATGCTATGGAAATCACTATATGGAACATTTCCAAAAAGAAAATATATATATCTATCAATTAAATCTAGATGAAAAATGTTCTAATATAAAAAAAACGGAAAAATTAAAACTAGATCTCCAAGCACCCATATCCTACAAAGAAATTACAGATACAATAAAAGAGGGTAAAAATAATAAAGCTCCAGGTATAGATGACATAATTATGGAAATATATAAACCTTTTCCTTCAAAGATACTATCCCTATTCCATAAAACTCTATTAAAAATTCAGACACAAGTTTTAATACCACCTTCTTGGAGATATTCCTTAATCACATCAATCCTAAAGGAAAACAAATCCTCAAACCTCTGTACCTCATATAGACCTATATCATTATTAAATGAGAACTATAAGATATTTATGACAATATTATCTAACATAATGAAAATACCACTATCCAAAATAATAAAGAATGATCAAATTGGATTTATATATCATAGACAAACACTTGACAATAATAAAAGGATAATTTCTCTTATAGATTATGTTAATAAAGAAAATAAAGAAACACTCATAATTGACTTAGATATAGAGAAAGCCTTTGATTCCCTAAAGTGGGACTTTTTATTCAAAACCCTAATGTTGTTTGAATTTCCTGCATCCTTTTTTATTCTCCTAAAGAGTATATATATATATATATATATATATATATATATATATATATATATATATATATATATATATATATGTGTGTGTGTGTGTGTATATATATATATATATATATATATATATATATATATATATATATGTGTGTGTGTGTGTGTGTATATATATATATATATATATATATATATATATATATATATATATATAAACAAATAATTTAGTGTATGTCAAGTTAGGTCCTTTTACCTCTGAATCTATACATGTAACAAATGGCACTAAACAAGGATGTCCCATGTCACTGATTCTATTTGCTCTGGCTATTGAAATATTGTAAGATGCAATTCGTAACAATATAAAAATCAAAGGACTAGATGTTTATGAACAATACAATTCTAAAGTAATACTATTTGCTGATGACATGTCACTAACATTATCTAATACAAAACAGACATTAGAGGAATTAGATATATTAATTGACAAATTTCACATGACTTCAGAACTCCATTTCAATAAATCAAAATCCAAACATTTATTATTAAATAAAAAAAAAGAACTGCAGACTAAGGGGGTTCACATCATACGGAAACAAGAATCTACCTGAAAATATCTAGGAACTGAGTTATGCAAGGATAATAATGAATTAGTCTCAAAAAACTGCAATAATATCATCAATACAATTAAAATCTTTGTGAAAAAATTTAACAAAATAATATTAACATTTGAAGATAGACTACACTTAATAAATATGGTTTTACTGTCCAAGATCCTATATATAGCCTTGGCAATACAACTGTTACCAGAAAGGAATATACTTGAAGAAATAAATTCATGCCTAATACATTTTTTATGGTTTCCCAAAAGAAATAGAATAGCTTTAATACATCATATCAGACCATGGAAATAGGGAGGATTAAACTTTCCTGATGTAGCAACATATATAAAACATCAATATCTAAAACAATCTCAGATTGGATAAGTTCAAATTAGTCTGCAAATTGGAAAGAATTACTAACTGTAATATCAATAAATGAATTTGATTTGCAAAAAAAATTTCAAATAAATAAAAACAATTTGCCATGGCACATATGCATCAGTATGCAATATAACATAACTAAACACACTAAAACTCGTATGATTAATTATTACATTGACTCATTCAGGAAAATTATTAATGCAAATATAGATTTAAAAATATAGTTTGATCTTTTAACACCATTTATAGTCACAGAGAACTTTCCACATAAATATATAGATAAATTATTAATTCCTGGGTATAGAAAGGATTTGTTTGTTGGCTCCAATGTATCTAAGAACTAAAAGTTTTAGATATGCAAGTAATAAAAACAACATACAAAATTCCACAACAGGACTAGCTACGTTTACAGCCTAGTTTGTCATAGTTGCAAGATTTAAGTAGAATAATTAATTCTTCATTTAAAGAAATACCTAAATTTACGAAATACATATATGAAATCATATATAATGACTTTGACATGGGGAAACAGGGGTCTATATCATAATGTTGAAGTCTGACAACTTCAAAGCACTAAAGGTCGAACTTGAAAGTTCGAAGTGTCAAAACTTCGAAACATATAGCAGAAATCTCCATAAAGTACGGAAAGAGAAGATTTTCCTTTACTACACTGTAGTGTGATCTCAGAGTTGGTATATTTAAGGATCGGGGTGTGGGGAGTGCAGGGGGGCTTGCCTCCTTGCATAGAGCATTTTTTTTTTGTTTTTGGTTTTAAATTTTTTTTTTTTTTTGACATTCGAAGTTTTAACACCTTGAGCATTCAGGTTCGACCTTAAGAGCTTTGAAGTTATCAGGCTTTAATAATATGATATACACCCTGGAAACAGTATTGATAAAATATAAAACAACACCCAAAACCTCATATTGGAAATATATAACAAAAAGACACTCAATACAGTTAACTGAAGATATTAAAACAAATATCTTATTATCGATAAAATATAATCCTTTACACAGTACTGGAAAGTTTTTAATTGGAAATGTTTGCACAGAGCATTCTTAACCCCAGACAGAATCAATAAAATTAGTTCTTCCATAAAAGGAATATGTTGGAGATGTGAGCAAGTGCACAATGCAGATTGGAACCACATTTTCTTTGATTGTGTTAAAATTATGCCAATTTGGAATGGTATTAATAACTTTCTACAAGCTTTATTTAATGAATCGTTTTATTTAACTAAAGCTCTTGTGTTATTAAATGTGAATGAATGTCCTCATTTGAATAGGTCAAACATGTATCTAGTATGAGCTATACTTGCAATTTCAAGGAAGTGTATAACAAGAAGATGGAATACAAACACAATACCAACTTTGGAAGACTTCTACAGCCTACTGAAGACCACAGCATTATTGGAAATAAAAATTAAAGAAGTAAGAAGTTATCCAAAGCCATTTATCAACAACCCTTGGGGAAAGTCTTATCATTGACACTGTACAATATTTATCAGACACTCTAATAATGGATTGGGCATACTTATAAAGTAACTGTATATATTAAGATCTGTTATAGTCTCAGGCTAATGTAAAAAGTGTACATAGTTATTTAAGATGTTATGTATAAATACTATGGAATTCATTCAAATGTATTTGAAAAATAAAAATAAATTGAGAAAAAAGAAATAGTGATCTGTTTAGGTTGCATACAACTGCAATTTACATAATGAAACAAGAATGAAATACATACTGCTTACTATTTATTACAGATGTATTGTAATAATTTGAGTCACTGCCTTACCCACTGGAATAGAAGAAAATTGATGTATATACTAGTTGAGTAATTCCAGCTACAGGAAGAAAGCCCAAAAATCTGTAGAGATGCCAGCAAAGATACCAAAACCAAGACCAGAAAAAACGCTGGGAGCCCCCAAGCCCCCCAGAAGCAAAGAACAATCCCTAATTTCACTGAAAACGCCAGCTGCACACCAGTAATGCATTTTTGCTGACTGATAAAATAAGTTTATTTCCCTGTTTAGTAGTAAACAACATGACAGAATGACTTAACCTCTGAATTCTATAGTGATACAGAAGTATACATGTTCTGTCAGAATTCCTATTGTAGTAATTAGGAGAAGTCAAAATATATTCTGTGGGTCTATATTACATGCTTGAAGGTTTAAAACTTTGACTCTAATATGAGCGACACCATATGAGTAAAGTTTTAAAACTTCAAACAAATAATAAAAAATAAAAAAAATCTCTGGGCAGGGGGCAAGCCCTCCTGCACCCCCCACATAAGGGGCTGCACCCCCACTCCCCCAACTACCTAAATATACCAACTCTGAGGTTGCACTACATTGTAGTAAAGGGAAATATTCCATATGGTGATCTCCATTGTAACTTGCAAGCTTTCAAAAGTTCGTTCAAATGGTGTCGATCATATGAGGCTTGAACTTTTGAATGTTCAAGATTTCTAATGGAACCCATATTCTGTTACTATATTTTTCTTTATACTTAAATTTATTTTATTTTACTTTGTTAACTGAGTATGGCAAGTGGTATAAGGACCCTTCTAGCTACAACCTGGGCGATTTAGGCAAACAAAATGAGCAAAACTGGTGTCAGAATAGTATAGTTGTGTATGTTGAACTTACCATAATAGTAGATGTTTGAAAAATTACTGCTGCAGTAGCCTTAGCTGTATGTGCTTTAACCAGCCAAGGATATAACAGGTGGCCAGCTTCCAAAGCTTCAGGCCATCTTCCACATGCCCAAACTGTCAAATAGCTGAGTTGACTAAAAGACAGTTCTGGGTATGAAGCCCTTCAGAGCTTTCCTATCAGCAGAGAGAGAGGGAGGCTAAAACCTGAAAGGACAGTGCTAGGAACAACAAAAGTGTCCACACCCTGGCATAAAAAAACACCTAAAAAAACAAGGGGGACGGAGGGAGGAAGGGAGTGGCTACAGTAGTTGTGATTATTCGAACTTCTACTGTTATGGTAAGTTCAGCTTATACAACTGTATTATGTTCATCATGTTGATCACTGCTACAGTAGCCTTAGCTATGTATGTAGATTACTATAGCTAACTATATTTTGGAGGAGAAAGGAGAAGAGTCCAGGAACTTCCAGTATATGGTCTTAGCAAAGCTTGATCTGAATCTACAGCAGGAATTAAGCCTGCAGTGCTTTGTAAAAGTATGTACAGTAGATCAAGTTGCAGCTTCTAGAATCCAACCCTATCCAAAAAAGCCAGAGATGAAACCAAGGCTCTAGTAGGGTGGGCCTTGACCCTACCCAGAATAGTTTTGTTATGGTGAGTATAACAAAAAGTAATAGCTTTAGACAACCATTTGGAAATAGTCTGTTTTGACACAGACTGTCACTTCTTCTTACATTCACAAGAAATTAAAAATTGATCTTAAGATATGAAAGTTTTAATTCTGTCAACATAGTGCCTGAGTTGTCAGGGAATATCCAAGGTATGCAGTATCATTTCTCATATTTAGGTTCAGGAAAGAAAACAGGGAGATGGACAGTTTTAAAGTTAACTTGAATACCACTTTAGGCATAAAAGAATGATTATTTCTCAAAGAAACCCTGTCCCTGTGGAAAATTAGGGAAGGTTGACTCACCATTACAACTCAAATACCCTTCATGTAGAAGTCAGAGCAATCAGTAAAACTGTTTTACATGTTAAGAACCTCAAGTCAGCCAGATTAGCTGGTTCAAATGGAGCAAGTGATATCTTCTCTAACACAAGATTAACATCTCAAGGAGGGGCCACCAGTGTTCTTGGAGGTCTCTTATGCAAAACCACTTTCAAGAACATTTTGACATGAGATTGCATTGATAGAGAAGGATCTATGGGCAGACATGCTGAAATGGCCATTAAATGAACCTTCACAGAGGAATAATAAAGGCTATAGGATAGTAACTCTCGCAGATATTGAAAACCACAGAACAACTAGCCCTCAGTGGATGCTGGTTATGTTGTCGGCCTCAACTAGAAAACCTTTTCATATTGTGTGTGCAAGTGACCAGATGGAAGGGGAGCAAGGCTAGGTGTATCAGAGGTGGGTTCAAATTGTTTTATCATGGTGTGGATGGGAGGAGAAATTACATAGGGGTTATCCTGAAGGAACAGTATGCTAAGAGTGTTTTGGAGGTGAAAAGAGTGTCAGATAGAGTGATGTTTATGAAGCTGGAAATTGATGGTGCAATGATGAATGTTGTTAGTACATATGCTCCACAAGTTGGGTGTCCGATGGATGAGAAAGAAAAATTTTGGAGTGAGTTGGATGAAGTGATGATGACTGTACCCAAGGGTGAGAGAGTGGTGATTGGAGCAGATTTCAATGGGCATGTTGGTGAAGGGAACACAGGGGATGAGGAAGTGATGTGTAGGTATGGTGTTAAGCAAAGTAATGCAGAAGGTCAGATGGTAGTGAATTTTGTGAAAAGGATGGACATGGCTGTGGTGAATACATATTTTAACAAGAGGAAGGAGCATAGGGTGACATACAAGAGTGGAGGAAGATGCACACAGGTGGATTATATCTTATTGTAGAAGGACCAGTCTGAAGGAGATTGGAGACTGTAAAGTGATGACAGGGGAAAGTGTAGTTAGGCAGCATAGGATGGTGGTTTGTAGGATGACATTGGTGATCAAGAAGAGAAGGAGGAGTGTGAGGGCATCATCAAAGATCAAATGGTGGAAATTGAAAAAGAGTAATTGTGAGGTGGAGTTCAGGGGAGAGTTAAGACAGGCAATGGGTGACAGTGAAGAGTTACCAAATAGCTGGGTAACTACAGCAGAGCTAGTAAGGGATATGGCTAGAAAGGTGCTTGGTGTGACATCTGGAAAGAGGAAAGAGGACAAGGAGACCTGGTGGTGGAATGAGGAAGTACAGGAGAGTATACAGAGAAAGAGGTTGGCAAAGAAGAAGTGGGATTATACGAGAGATGAAGAAGTAGACAGGAGTATAAGGCGATGAGGCGCATGGCAAAGAGAGAGGTGGCGAAGGCTAAGGATATGGTGTATGAAGAGTTGTATGAAAGGTTGGACACTAAGGAGGGAGAAAAGGACCTGTACTGACTGGCTAGACAGAGGGACCGAGCTAGTAAAGATGTGCAGCAGGTAAGGATGATAAAGGATAATGAGGGAAACGTACTCACCAGTGAGGAGAGTGTGTTGAACAGATGGAAAGAGTACTTTGAGGGGATGATGAATGAAGAGAATGAGAGGGAGAGAAGGTTGGATGATGTGTGGATACTGAATCATGAAGTGCAGGGGATTAGCAAAGAGGAAGTAAGGATAGCTATGAAGAGGATGAAGAATGGAAAGGCTGTTGGTCCAGATGACATACCTGTAGAGGCATGGAGGTGTTTAGGTGAAATGGCAGTGGAGTTTTTACTAGATTGTTTAATGAAATCTTGGAAAGTGAGAGGTTGCCTGAGGAATGGAGAAAAGGTATTTTGGTACCGATTTTTAAGAATAAGGGTGATGTGCAGAACTGTAGTAACTACAGAGGGATTAAATTGATCAGTCACAGCATGAAGTTATGGGAAAGAGTAGTGGAAGCTAGGTTAAGAAGGGAGGTGGTGATTATTGATCAGCAGTATGATTTCATGCCAGGAAAGAGCACTGCAGATGCGATGTTTGTTCTGAGAGTGTTGATGTAGAAGTACAGAGAAGGTCAGAAGGAATTGCATTTGTCTTTGTGGACTTAGAGAAAGCATATAACAGGGTGCCTAGAGAGGAGTTGTGGTATTGTATGAGGATGTTGGGAGTGTCTGAGAAGTATGTACAAGTGGTATAGGATATGTACGAGGATAGTGTGACAGCGGTGAGGTCTACGGTGGGAGTGATGGATGCATTTAAGGTGGAGGTGGGATTACATCAAGGATCAGCTCTGAGCCCTTTCTATTTGCAATGGTGATGGACAGGTTGACAGATGAGATCAGACAGGAGTCCTTGTGGACTATGATGTTTGCAGATGACATTGTGATCTGTAGTGAGAGTAGGGAACAGGTGGAGGAGACCCTGGAGAGGTGGAGATATGCTCTAGTGAGAAGACGAATGAAGATTAGCAGGACTAAGACAGAATATATATTTGTGAATGAGAGGGAGGATAGAGGAATGGGGAGGATGCAGGGTATAGAGGTGGCGACGGTGGATGAGTTTAAATACTTGGGCTCAACAGCTCAGAGTAATGGCGAGTGTTGAAGAGAGGTGAAGAAGAGAGTACAGGCAGGATGGAGTGGGTGGAGAAGATTGTCAGGAGTTATTTGTGACAGACAAGTACCAGTAAGAGTGAAAGGGAAGGTCTGCAAGAGGGTAGTGAGACCAGCTATGCTATATGGGTTGGAGACAGTGGCATTGACTAAAAGACAGGAGTCAGAGCTGGATGTGATAGAGTTAAAGATGTTAAAATTTGCACTGGGTGTGATGAGGGTGGACAGGAATAGGAATAAGTATATTAGAGGTTCAGTCCAGGTTGGAAGGTTTGAAGACAAATCCAGACAGGCAAGATTACTTTGGTTTGGACATGTGCTGAGGAGGGATGCAGAGTATATTTGGAAAAAGATGTTAAGGATGAATCTGCCAGGTAACAGGAAAAGAGGAAGGCCTAAGATAGGGTTTATGGATGTGGTGAGAGAGGACATGCAGGTGGTTGGTGTGACAGAGCAAGATGCAGAGGACTGGAAGAAATGGAAACAGATGATCTGCTGTGGTGAATCCTAAAGGGAGCAGCCAAAAGAAGAAGAAGAAGAATGTATGATTTTCTATTAGTAGGCTTTCTTGCCTCCTTTAGTACCTGCTGCATATTCTCAGTAAACAGATGCATAAAAGAAATTTATTTATTCATTTACATTTGTTATCATGTAAATGTCCAGCTCGGCTGAAAGCCAATTTTCAGTAGAGACCCGGGGAGAAAAGCTCAGTACATATGCAAAAATATAGGTTTGCAAAGTAGTAATGTGTTATACAAATTAATAAATCAGATGCAAAATAAAAGTTTCACAAAGTAAATAAAAAGTCACAGGTAGTTGTTATACAATGTAAACGTCAACATCAAGAAAAATACAAAATGGAAGAAATAATGGAGTAATCCAACTAGCAGGTCATAACTGTACAATGCAAATGCTGGGATATGAAACCCTGTACCTGGAGTGTATCTAATGATGGTAGGCAGAGACAACTGAGAGAAATATAATATGCTTATCAGGAGTTAGAAGTAGTGGTGAAGTAGGATCCCTAGGCAGGGTTGGAGCATGGACAGAGTCTTAGAAAACTTAGAATTTTCTTGAATATGGAGGTGTTATTAAGTTTAAGAATGTACTGGGGCAATTGATTCCAAAACTTGGAAATTTTATTAGAGTGGAGTGAGTCACCAAAACTGTTTGCAGATTTGGTTACTTTTAACATAAATTTATCAGAGGATCGAAGGTCTCTGAGGTTAGTGTTAGTTTGAACTAAGTCTTTTAGAGCTTGGCAGCAATCGAGTTTGTTTAAAATATTGTGGGAAATGGTGAGTTGATTTAGTTGTTGCAAACTGAGTAGTTCAATCCAATTGAGCTATTTTAGGGCTATGCAGTGGTGGTCCCTATAGGGTAAGTTGGCTACAAATTTGGCTATTTTATTGCAGCATGTTTCCAGTTGGGTAAGTTTGGCCTTTTGTAAATTAATAAAGATTAGTGAGGTGTACAAGAGAGTGGTGAGAAGAAATGATCTGGCTGAGGCTACTTTTGATGCATCTATGAGATATGATTTGGCTCTATAGAGTTGACCTAATTTTATGTGAACTTTTTTATAGTTATTGCTATGTGTTTGTCAAGTTTTAGTTGATTGTCTAGTGTGACGCCAATGAGTTTGGTGTGATCTATGGGTACAACAGCAGTTTGGTCAGAGGAACAGATGGTAAATGAAGGGTGCTTAGAAGCTGACCTATATTTGGTGAATGCCATGAGCTTTGTTTTTTTTGGACTCAGAATGAGTTCATTCTCTGCTATTTAGGTTTCCATGTCAAACAGTGATTTTTGTGGTTTTTCCTCAAGTTGGAGGGTGGTGAAAGTAGAGCAGATGACATAGTTGTCATCTGCACATTGGATTATGGTAGCAGACTTAGCAGCAGTGTGCAGGTTATTAGTAAATATGGTGAAAAGAAGGGGCCTAAAATAGAACCTTGCGGTACATCTATTGGGATAGGGAGTAGGGGGAGTGGTTATTGGCCCATTTGGTGGCCTGTTGTCTGTTGGAGAGATAACTATGACAGCAGTGAAGGATGTGGAACTCAGGTTGTATGCAGCAAGTCTATTGAGTAGTTTTTGGTGGGAGACAGTGTCAAAGGCTTTTGACATGTCAAGAAAGACTAAAGAGACAAAGTGGCCTTTGTTTTTAAGGAGGTGCACAGTGTCTTTGAAACTAATCAAGGTAGTACTGGTACTGTGTTTGGGCCCGTATCCATGCTGCATATTAGATAGCATGTTTTTATTCACTAAGTACTCAGTGAGTCAACTGTGAATGCATTTTTCTAAGATTTTGGCTAGGGGACAGAGGAGAGCAATAGGACAATAGTTGGAAAGGTCAATGGACTGGCCACATTTGTGGAGTGGTATGATATGAAAGATTTTCCAGATATAGGGTATGTAACTCTCAGAGATGGAATGATTGATGAGCATGGAGACAGGATAGCAGATAATGAAGCAGCTAGTTTTAAAAAATCATTTGGGAAAAGCTTATTAGCAGGAGATGAAGGCTTAAGCTTGGTAAGAAGCATTTTGATGAAGCTAGTCTGGACGGGTTGAATTGTGAAGGGATTGGGGGAATTGCTGTGATTAGGTATGGTTAGAGGTCTATTTGGCTTATTTTGTAAGAGGGATTCTATAGAGTTGATGAAATGTGAGTTAAATTGTGAGGCTAGGCTATCTTTAGCATTACAGGTGGTTGGGAGGGGTGGAGTGGAAAGTTTACCAGGTTTCAGGAGGTGATTAATGCTTTGCCAGAATTTTTTGGGGTTGTGTATGTTTTCCTGTTGGGCTTTGAGGAAGTAAGATTTTTTTGTCAAGAATAATCTGTTTTTTGGCTTGGTTCTGAAGTTGTTTGTATGCTAGGAGGTCAGATGTGTTTTTTGTTAGGTGGTAGGTAGACCAGGCTTTGTCACATTGTTTTAGTAGGGTTTTGGTGCAGGTAGCTAACCAAGGTGCATGTTTGGATTTGGTGCAAATTTTTCTAAAGGTGCCAAATTATTAAGTATATGCAAGAAAGCATTGTTAAAATATTGGGCTGCAAGGTCAAGTTGGAGTGTTTTTAGGGGGCTCCAGTCATGGAGAAGGGTGTTAAATAATGAAGGAGTAAAGTTTCTCTTGTTGCAGATGAGTTTGAATGTAATATTGTTGGGGTTGTGAAATTTTTTTCTGAGGATAAAAGTAGGTGCATGGTCACTAAGTCTATCTTGCAGGCAACCAGCTGTATAAAAAGAGATAGTTTTATTGATGAGAATCCAGTCGAGGATGGACTGCTTGTTAGAACATTTATCTATACGGGTTGGAGATTGAATCACTTGGGTAAAATTATAAAGGTTGATGAAGTTAGAGGGATTATCAGATGAGCATGTATGCCAGTCAAGATTAAACTCACTTAGGACAATGGTTTCCTGGGTGAAGTTAGTGGATATCCAGTACAGGAGGTTTTCTATTATTGTTAGGTTGTTGCCAGGGGGAGGTAGATAGCTATGATGGTCAGGGTTTTGTGGGAGTTTACTATGAGGCATGCTACTATTAATTCAATATTAGGAGGTCTGGGAGGAGGCAGTTGAATTGCTCCAGGTTAAGGGTATCTTTGTAAAAGATGGCTAACCCTCCACCACGTTTCACTGTTCTGTCATGGTGAATGATGCTGTAGACAGTGGGCAAGATCTCTTGGTCTTTAATATATGGCTTGAGCCAGGTTTCAGTTACAATGGCAATATCAGAGGAGTATAAACAATAGCAGCATAGAAGTCATGAAGTTTATTGAGAATGCTTCTTATTTTAAAGGTGATTAAGAGTAGAACAGACTTGTTTGATTTGGTATATGGTGGACTGCTTGGGTTGTTGTTGAAGGGCTGGGGAAGGTGTGGAGGATGTGGGGTGAGGGGGCCATGGTTGGGTGGATGTCTTCTCACAATTTTATATTATTTAGGGAGTGCAGCAGAAGATGTGATAGTTTAACAAGAAGCTGACAGTATTTGAGGGAGGGGGGAGCAGGTGAAGAGGTTGGGATGTACTTCATGGTTGTGAGTAGTGAGAAATTTGCTATGAAAAGGTGAGGAGAGGTAAAAACCTTGAGCTGAGGCAGTAATGAGTTGTGAGGCAGGAGAAGTCTTGGTGATTGGTGGTGAGTTATGTTGAGGGAAGAAAAGGAGATTGTTGAATATGCAAGTAGCAGAATGCACAGTAGGGAAGACAAAGGGAATAAAGAGTATTTTGTAACCATAGTAGGTTTTAACTATAAGGTTGTGCTGAAGTAATAGGGTAAACAGAGGTGAAGAATGGGATGTTAAAAAGAGTGAACGAGATGAAGGGAGGAGTTACGGGTGAGGTTGCAGGTGAATATGTAGTAAGTGTGTGTGGATGAGGTTTCAATTGGATAATTGGCTAAAGGGTGTGCATGGATAAGGTATAAGTCTGAGGATGTGGGGTGGCTGGGGAGGTGAGTGAGCCCGAGAGAAGCAAAATTAAGACTCTATCATCCAAGCAATCAGTTGAGGATGATTGATATTAGTATGTATCAAACACCCCTGCTCTTGTGTGAGTAGATCTAGTCTGTGAGGAAGCTTGTGATTATTGCCCCTGGCCATTTCCAAAAGAAGGGAGAAACATGGTTGCCTGGGCTGGAAGGGAACCCTCACAATGATCATCTTCAGACATACCCTGGACATTAGTGGAAAGGATAGGAAGGCATAAGGAACATTCCTCTCCAAGGAAAAGAAAAGGCATCTATCTTCCAGGCCTTTCTGCAAGGAGTCCTGAAACAGAATCTTGCTAGTTGAGTGTTCAGACAGAAGGCAAAACAGTCTACTTGAGGAACTCCTTACAGATGGATGAAATCTAGGAAGACTCCCTGATTTCGTTTCCATTTGTGAGGGTCTGCCCTGGTCCTACTCAGCTTGTCTGCTACAAAAGTTTGCTACTGCCAAGATTAGAATACTTGTACAGTTTGATTGTGCTGTGAAACTATAGCCCGACCTCGTCTGCAAAAGGTGCATGACCTGGTTATCCCTTGCTTGTTGATATACCAAATGACTGCGGAATTCTCTGTAACCACTTGAAGAGATCCCAGGGACCAAAGATGATTCAAAGTGCTGAGCGCCTTGATCAGGGCAAGCATCTCTTTGATATTTATGTGTTTGCATCTTTCAATGGTGTCCTGCACCCCATGCACTTTTATGCTACTTGAAACTACTCCCCATGTTCAAAGTGTCTGTGGTGACTGACTGCATTTGAGCAGGGAGGGAGAAGAGGAGTCCTGGATTTAAGGATATCTTTTCTCCACCAAAAGATCTTTCTTCTGTCAAACCCCAGCACTGGGATTTAAGAAAATAAAGGGTGTTGATGTTGGGACAAATGGTATTACAAATACCACTGTATTTTTCTCATGTGGAGTCTTGTCAGGGGTATCATGAGAATCATAGATGCCATGAGACCCAAAATCCTGAGGTATTTCCTTGCAGTGAGTGAAGTCTGGGTGGAAAACCTTAGAAATTGATCTAACCAAAGATCTATTTTTTTTCTGTGGATGGAAATCTCTTTGAACTGAGGTGTCTAGTTAATATCCCAGGAACACAATCTTGTGTGAAGGAGTCAAGAAAAACTTTTGAATGTTATTTTGGAATCCCAGCTTGTGTAAGAGAGATCTCTCGTCCAAAGAGAGGGGTTCCTGACATTTTGAAAAGGACTCTGAAGATAAGCAAGTTGCCTAAATATGGAACAATGTCAATTCCCTGCAGGCTGCAATGAGCTATAACTGGAGATAGACACTTTGTAAGCACTCTTGGTGCAGTGGATAATCCAAAAGGTAAGGCAGAGAACTGATAATGTGATCCAGATACACAAAACCTTAAGAAATGCCTGAAGTCTGGATGAATAGTGATGTGATGATAAGTATCTTTTAAGTCTAGTTTTACCAGGAAATTCAAAAGAGAAAGAAGAAGTAACAGGTTATGAACATACATCATTTGAATCTGGGCATTATCATAATCAGGTTTAGGAAAGAAATATCCAGAACTGATCTCCAAGTATTTTCTTTCTTTGGCACTAGAAACATCTTTAAATAAATAATTATTCTCCACCTGGGAAAGAAGAAATAATTCTATCGCTCCTCAAGAAGTATATGATGAAGAACAGGTGAAAACAAAACTGGCTGATATGGAAAATGAGGAATGACCTCCTGGAAAACAGGAATTTCCTTCCACTGCCATCTGTAACCTTAGTGAATGATTTTCAGAACCCATTTGTCTGAAACAATCTGCTGCCAAAGAGAAACATGGAGATTCAGATTTTCTTGAAAAAAAAGGGCCAGAGTTGGAAGGAGTCACAAGGTCTCTTGAACAGCCATTCAAATTTAAACCAAATGCTGAAACCAGGTTAAACACAAGTGAATAATGAATAAATCCTATACTACTGTAGGCAAGGAAAAATGGCACTCTGTAAGTTCAATCGACTTTAATAAAAGGTCAAGTTCTTTCATTCCCTAATTCCAAAGGATCTTTATCAGAACTAAAATCTATTATCAAATACACAATTTAAGCAAACAGCATTAATACCATGTGACATAATTAATCCAATAAAATTACTGCATTGCCTAATAAATGTATGCCTTTTAAAGACAAATCTTAAAAACGCAATAACTAAAAATCTCCAGTTACAAAAGTCCTATTATTCTAAATGTTTTAGGTTTAGCATGGCATTTATGGAACTAGCATCATTCAGACCAGGGAAACTCATGGCATTTAATTTTAATTGCCACTTTAGTTTGCATTTATTTAGATGTTCATCTATAATAAAACCCTTCAGGTCATTTTAACCTGCTCCAATACCATAAATTCAAAACTGTGAGATGAAGAATCATGAACATGTCTATATGGAGCATTCTTATTCTTACATTTTCTTAATATAAAGAATGTGCTTGTATATCCTTACCCTTAATTTTTACTTTTTTGAGAGGTTTTACCCATGTAAAACATGGGCATGATTTGCAACATGCCAAATAAACTATTTCTTTTGTAATACATGTATACTGGCCTTTAGTTTTGTAATTAATATCCCCTATGGAAACAGTCAGTGATGCTGATGTATTGGCACTGGGAGCAGTAAACACAGTTGGTCGTACCCATTTTTCGGTCTAACCAATTATGTTGTCTTGCTAAAAGTTGTTTGAATGTATTACTGTTTTTTATACTACATCTGGTATTTCACCTCCTTTATTACAGAAGTATCCATGGAAAAATGGCCCATTTTCTTTAAACAATTGAAGATAGCTTGGTTTTCTAAAGAAAAGGTAGTTGCATACAGTTTATTGTTACTTAAGGTTTTTAATTCAACAATTTTCCTGTGGTGTAATAGATTAGTAACACTATCTCCACTATTGTTTAGTACTGGTACATATATCCCATGACTTCTCTTAAACATGACTTCCTCCTCATTCACTCATAAAATTATCCTTACCCCAAATCATCCTGGTTAACCTTAATTCATATATGCTTAATAGAGATAAAATTATAGTTTTGGATGTGGAACTAAGAACTACACCAAGCAGTGTTTTGTATCAAACATTTTTAGGAAACCTACTTTTTGTAATTCTTATCTCTGTTTTCAAAGTTGAACCCAATACATCAGAAAAGGGCTGCAGTGAAGGGCCAACTGGTAATGTTAGCAAGGATGATTTTGGATCATGATATTTTTATTAGTGAATATCACAAATTGATGGAAATGTTTTATAAGAGAGGTTATCCAAAGTCAAAGAGGAAGTGATGTTTAAGAGAAGTCATAGGATATATTTACCATTACTGACAATAGTAGAGATAGTATTACTAATTTATTGGACAACAGAAATATCAGTGAATTAAAAACCTTAAGTAAAACTGGTTGTTTGAGAATTGGCTTCACTTACTCTAGTGAAGTGAATGATGTATATAACATCATTAAGAGAACCTGACTTACTTTATTAGCCGATGAAAGTATAAGTAAGCTTGTTGGAGCTAGACCTTGATTTTACTTTAGACATGCAAATAATTTGAAAGAGAGGCTTTGTTTTAAAGATAATTTTACATCAGAGTCTTATGTCACATCATTAAGAGTTGGTACGCACCCCTGTTGTAATTGCAAAGCCTGGTCCTTTATTTCTAAAGTTCCATATTTTATTCACTCTACTACTAACATTAGGTATGATTTTAAGCTTTATGCAAACTGTAGAAGTATGCATTTGGTGTACTTAGCAACTTGTACAGGCTGCCCCAGTTTTTATGTAAGAAACTTTCTTACACTGTAAAGGACAACAATGAGGAAAAGAAAAGGCAGACAGTACTAAAAACTCCTGTTGTCCACCGCGGCAGTAAAACTTAATAATAGAATCAAAACTTTAATAAAAAGAATATAACATAAAACAAGCAGTCGTCAGTCTTCCAAAACAGATCAACGTCTTAAGGAACGTATCCTTAGACATTTGAGGGACATCAAACAGAAAGATCCCAATAATGCCTTAGCAGCCCATATAGTACAGTATCCTTCTCATCACTTTGTATTTGAGGCCATAGAGGCAGTCTGCCAGACCACAAGAGGAGGCAATGTTCATAATCACACATAGTTAAGGGAAACATGATGGATAATTAATTTAAGAGCGAACAGATTACCAGGCTTGAATACCATTGTGCCATTAAAACCTGCGCTTAGGAATAGAAGGAATATGATCAGCAAGCTTACTTGAATGTTGCTTCATCCATATAATGTATTCACATCCATAGCTACTAGTTTTCTCATATAGAATCTCATAGTAAAAAGAAGTACTGCGCCTTTAATTATAATGAAGGAAATTACACCTCTTTGCTAGCTGGCCTCCTTTTGGTTTGCAACAAGGGCGTGTCACAGATGAATGGCTGTGATGCCTTATAAATACAAAAGCTGAACAGTCCTTTTTATACGATCTGAGGAAGGCATATTTGCCGAAAGCGCTTATCGGAAGACTGAGGACTGCTTGTTTTATGTTATATTCGTTTTATTAAAGTTTTGATTTTATTATTAAGTTTTACTGCCGTGGTGGACACCAGGAGTTTTTAGTAGTGTCTGCCAGTTTTTATGTAAAGATGACCACTTGTAACTTGAAAGAAAGGGTCTTGGAGCATATTGGAAATATTAGGAGAAATGTTAGCATGGATGCCTTATTTAAACACATTAGTTTGCAGGCTGGACATTTCTTTCTTTTTAAATTAATCCAGTTAAGTACTAAAATATTAGAGGTGGGGATTTGTTCAATAAAACTGGAGTCAATAAATTAAAGTGGATTATTACTCTGCAAGCAGATACAAATTTTGGTTTAAATGAGAACACATCACTAGGACCTTATTTAAAGGAACGCGGGATTAAGCATTGATTTGTTCCTAAGGTAATTAATTGGATTTGTTGTCAGCTGTTCTTATTATGTGTTCTATTTGGTGGTTTTAGATTTTTAAATGATATTTAGAGTTGTTGTATAAGTTGCTTATATAGTCTGAAGAAGTGATTATGCACAAAAGAGCTTACTTTTGTATTTAATAAATTATTTGTTATTTTAGCCATGCTGGTCATTCCTTCTTTTGTTTTATTGTTGCAAATCATGTCCTGTGTTTTGTGTGGGAAAACCCTCTTGAAAGTTAAGGGAAAGGATATACAAGCACATTCTGGTTATTAAAAAACATAAGAATACAAATGCTCTACTATAGACAGGTTCACGATTTTTCATCTCACAGTTTTGAATTTATAGAATTGGAGCAGGTTAAATATGACCCCAGGGGGTTTATTATGGATAAACATCTCAATAAATGTGAACTAAAGTTGCAATTAAAATTAAATGCCATGAGTTTCCCTTGCCTGAATGATGCTTGTTCCATAAATGCCTTGCTAAAGCTAAAACATTTAGAATAATAGGCCTTTTATAAGTGAAGATTTTTTTTTAGTTATTGTCTTTTTAAGATTTGTCTTTAAAAGGCATTAATTTATTAGCAAGGCAGTAATTTTATTGGATTGATAAATGTCACATGGTATTAATGCTGTTTGTTTAAATTGTGTATTTGATAATGGATTTTAGTTCTGATGAAGTTGCTTTGGAATTTGGGAACAAAAGTGCTTGACCTTTTGTTAAAGCCGATTAAACTTACAGAGTGCCATTTTGTATTGCCTACTACACTACTGGATTTATTGGTTGTTAACCATTCAGACTTGGATTGTCCTTGGATTTGGAAGGTTCAAGACTTCCTTTTGGAACCCCCCATACAGTTTCTTCTTAAATGTCTTTATCTGAATTTTGTTGAGACTGTTCATTCTGTTTTTTTTTCCAAAATAGGATGGATAGAAAATCCCTTGAACAACTTAGAAAAGGAAGGCTGAAAAATCTTAAAGATTCCCTGGATTGGCTTGCCCCTTTCATCACACGTTTTTATCAATTCTGCAGCAAAGGACCAAACACTAAATCTCTATTAAAGGGAGAATTTAACATCTCATTTTTAACATCATCTGTGAGGTTTTGAGAATGCAGCCATACAAACCTCCTTAAACATTATCAGTGGCCATAGCTCTGGAAGAAGTATCGGGAGAGTCATACACACACACACAACATACAATGAGTAGTGATTTGTGAAATAGAAAAATCTAAGTTTTTAAAAGCAGATTTTTCCTCACAAGAAGAAACTGCAGATAAAGCATTCATCGTACTTTCACAATTTGTCAAAACAAACTTTAACATATGAGCCCAACAATTCAAAATTCTGAAAAATAGAGTTGCAAAACTATACACTTTTTCCCATACCTATGAATTATTTCCTGTCCTTATCAGAAAGAGTAGGATTGCAATTAACTAAATGTTTAGCAGCAGTGGGATCAACTAAAGCTATAGCTGCTAGGTCAGTTTTAGGAATAATGTATAAATATTTGAAAGACTAAGAAACTTTATATAACCTACCTGTCCTTTTAGGGGCAGCTGGGCGATTATCAGAAACTTGCAGATAGTAATATGCACATTCCCTAAAGCAGATAGAACTGGAGGAGTAGGTGTAGGTTCTGAAAAATCCTTCTGGAACAACTCATAGTATTTTCAGAGTTCTCTCACTGAACATGCTGGCACATGTTAGCAATATTCTGAAAGAAAGAAACCCCCCACAGGGATAATCAGAAACTGAGCTCTGCTCTGAGTCTAAATCATAAATCTGAGGGAAAAACCCTATATGTCTCCCTGTATCTGAACAGGAAGATGCAGACTCTTGATTATTCTCAGGAAAAGAGGAATCACATTTTCTTTTACCAAAAATTACTTTGCAAGAAGGATCAATAGCCTGAAATAAACCCTGAGCCAGGCACATTAAACTACTCTTATCCAAAACAAAAAGTTAGGAGGAGTAGATACATGCTTGTTTTCTGTTTCTTTTTGATGGGAAAATGCAGCCAGCCATGTTACTAATAGCAGCAGGGTACTTCCTCAGGAATGGACATAGCATTCCGACACAACAGTAAACCTTCTTTGTTCCCTCTCCCAGGATCAACAACAGTGGCTCTCTCTTGCCTACTGAGGAGTCCCCAACAGCAACAGAAGATGTGGCTAACTCCTGGTCCATAGTGGCTGTAGGTGCTACACCAGAGGAATCTGAGGTAAAAGATGACTGGTCTGAGGAACAAGCTATAGCCACAGCAGAGTCATCCACCTGCAGCTGGGACAAGTTCTTAGTCTGCTGTGGTAGCAAAGGCTGTTTGCTTGACTTTTTATGGCTGGAAAAAAGACCGAATGTGAAAACAGTAGTCTGTTCATTGGTCAAGCTGTAAATGGTGCCTCTTTCCCAGGGAGGACAAGCAGCAATTGCCAGTAAACACTACCAGTTTATAAAATTTAATTTTTGACAGAATACAAACAGTAAAAAGAACTTAAAACTCTATGCCAGCTCCACAAAAGAAAAAGTAACACAATTTCTCCAAGTAAAAATGTTTTCAGGTACTTTACACTACTTTTATACTGACAGAAAAAAACAAGTGCTCTGTTTAAACAGTCTCAAGACAATTCATTAAAAGACAACCCTCTTAGCTTTAAATTAACTTTCTTGAAAAGTAATGTAATAAAATTTTAACAAAATTAAGGAAAAAAATTAAGTTTTTTCCCCAAAGGGAACTAATCTGCCAACAAAGTAAATCCCAAGCCCGCCTTCGATCCTTCAAACCCTCAAAGGAGCATAATCTTCAGTGGCAGTAAAGCTCTGCAGGGCTATATGCCCAAAGTTGTCTTTTACTCAACTCAGCTGGAGCTGGTTGACAGTTTGGGCACATGGAAGGTACCTTGTAGCTTTAGAGGCTGGCCGAGTGTTATATCCCTGCAGAATATAACCCATATAACTAATGCTACTGGAGCAGTGATCGATATGATGAGCATATAGAGATTGTTGCAGGTGTAAAAATATAACAAACAGCACAATATAAGCATCACTAACAAACATCAGGAATGTAAACTTTGTTACAGGTATAAAGAAGATAACAAACAGTAGAATATAAGCATCCCTAATGCATAGCAACAATGTAAAATGGGGCAGCGCATTAGTGCAGCAGTTAATGATGTCTCCTCACAGCAAGAGGCTCTCTGGTTCGATTCATTGCTGGAGTGCCTTCTCTGCAGAGTCTGTATATCCTTCCTGCATTCATGAGGGTTCCTTCCAGGTACTTTGGTTTCCTCCCACATTCCAAAGACATGTAGCTGGAGCCCCTCTCTCTGGGCATCCGCCGAAAATGGGCTCTGTCCCAGTTGGACTTTCCCGATAAACAAATAATAAAATAAAATTAAATAAACAAAACACAGCAGTTTTACAGAATATACATGCAGAATAGATTAACATTACCAGGGAGTGGCTCCACGGTGCTTCTAGTTTGAACAAAGTCTTATGTGGAAAGAGGCATGGCAACAGGAATTACCATAGATTGTAATAGCACACACAGCACTTGGTCAAGTACATATTCATATGATATAGACGTATTCAAAATAGAAAGGATATTAGCTAGATATACTGAACATTTTCAATATGCTTGAATCAAATAACTTACACCTGTCCCATGCCTTAGATCTTCTGCGTAAGTTGAATAAGAAGATAAATAAATGCTAGAGTTTAATTCTTTGAAGCTCTTGAATAAATGGAGAACATAATATATGTTTATATTTAGACTGAATTTATTAAATTATATAAAGTATGTCGAGGATGATGTGAACATTTATACATGCATATATTAGTGTATATCTGCAGGGTATGTGCTGAAGACTGTGACAGGACATCTGCTCTCTCATGCTTATGGTATTTCTCATACTTGAGGTATGGGAGATGAGAAGAACTATCAGCCTGGGTAATGTTTGAGTGGGTGGGACAGACATCCACCAAGAACAGGATATAGACAAGATAGAACAGAGAGAGAAAGAATGAAAAAGAGAAAAACATGAAAACTCTTATTATTGCTTGCCAGTAGCATTTTTCTTTTGTAATTTTTGCTTGTCTCTTTAGAAAGAGACAGTGAGTCATGACTGCTTGCTATTGTTCAAACAGTAGCCAATAGAGAATACCACCATCACATGCAGATATTGAAATTTCATTTGCTACCACCTACCAAACACCAAGTTAGAGAATCTATCAAATGTGGTGATTCTAAATATTCTCAGACAGATAAACCTCAGTATTTACTATAACTACTCATTATGAAAGCTTTACGTTAGATAGGCTACACCTAATAGTGGCCATGCTTGAATAAGCCATTTTAGCACAGCATGTGTGAGAGTTTACAGAATGAAGAGCAGTTTTGTACAGAAAGCTCTCCTGATATGTAAATGTGGTGCAATGGTCCGTCCTTTTATTTACTTTATTTTAGCTACTTTGGTGAAAGAATAAAAAATAATGAAGATGCAGGATAACTGCTGCCTAGTGCACTGGACATTTGAGAGCGTTGGAATACTCATTATAATATTTACTAGCCATATTTGCAGCTGCTTGAATACTGCATTCAGGTATGCTGCCTATTTAATATTAAGCCCGGTTTGCTTGTGTACCCTGGAAAGCATCCTTGTACTGAAAACCTTGCCATGCTAAATAGTTTTGCTTGAGCCCTTGTCCTGTACAACAAAGGGGACTCCTGCTGCTAAAGATATAATAAAGAAAAAACTGATATAAAAATGTATTTGTTTCTACTCTACAGTCTATGGTGTGGTTTGTTCATTTCTGCTATTCCTGTAGCTAAAGCCAGAGCTATAAAGGTTTTTATTTTTTTTGTAATTAAACCACCTAGCTGGTCTATTATTCAGAGACGTTTAATCCACTATTTAAACAAGTGCTTCAGTTGTGCTGCATGTGGAATGCATGATGTTAAAGGGCAAAGCATCAAACTGCAGTGCACAGATAAGAGGAGGCGGTGCCAAATTAAAGTAGGAAGAAGAAATAATAAATTACATGATGAGATTTTAGCAAAGAGGAAATAAAAACAGTCTACTACCAAAAAAAAAATAATGTATGATACAAACCTCAGAGTGATTGGGGTCTCAATCAAGGAAATAATGACAACCACGTCTGCTGTATACATGCCCCCCAATCCCTTCAAAAGACCATTTGCATACCTTTCAACTGTCCCTGATTTTCAGGGTCATTCCTGAATTTCACTCATATTTTAGGTCTGTCCTTCTGAAACCCTCTTAAATTGGTGATTGCTGGAGAAAAGGTGGTCAATTGCACTTAATAAATAATGATAGTAATAATAGTTACAGACTTCTTTTAGTTCAGAAAATGCATATTAAGTCACATTCTCTTATTCTATCAATGTCTCAAATTAATAGTGTTAATATTTTAAAAGTGTCCCTCATTGTCTGTAATAATTTCTAGATTTGTCCCCGATTCATTTGATATTTGTCCGTGATTGCTTGAGCGCTATGGCCATTTGTGTTGGTGCGTAATCTCAGTGACTGATTAGAAAACAGTGGGCACATGATGGTGGACCACAGTCCCTACTGATTAAGTCACACTGTATAATGCCTGAAGTAATCTTCATTATGGAAACTGAGAACATGATTAAACAGCAGAACTGACACACTCATATGGCAGATAATCCATGAGTTTTCTTTTTATTTTAATTATTTTACCTTATACAAATGTTTGTTTAACTGTGCAAAGCACTGATCACAGCAAGACCAACTGCAGGCTCAGCCTGGGTTACAAATACAGTAATTACAGTAAAATAGCATGTAAGGCAACATGAGAAGACACACATAAGCAATAGAAGTATAGCATGGAAATACAGACATGCTTAAATTGTGGTGAAGACAGATTTAAGTAACAGTGGAGAGAAGAGGAAACGTTTTTACCTTTTGGCTTAGTTTTATTTTTGTTTACTTCCATGGAAAGATATGGTGTACTAACAACATATTGCAGAGTACATCCAATAAGTATAGACAAACTTGGAGTAGTGAATTGTTACCCAGCACAATACAAATGGCAGTGCAAAGTCTGATATGACATCAACTTTCTGTAGACGTAAAGGTGTAGTTTATATCTGCCCCTGATTGTAACGCTTTGCATGTCTCTTAAATAAATAATAACAGATATTTTTTTCAAACTTCATGTCCTTCAGAAAATGCATGCTAATGCAAAACTAACAACTTTCTGAATATATTGCAGTAACATTAAAATCTTTCACTGACTTTTGAGTTTTCTTTTTACTGTGACCCAGATTCTATAGCTAGGAGACAGAGAGGAATGGCCCTTTGCCACTGCTTTGTTCCTGATTCCTGCTGTATGTGGAGGGCAGCTCAGGTGTCAATAAATCCATATGATACATGCTGTTGCTATTGCTGCAGACTTCAGCAACAAAATATGTTGTACAGCTGTACAGTGTGATATTGGCCAGTGACATTGTGCTGATGAAAGCTCCACAAACCGAAGCAAGTGTGAGCTGCATGGTAACTATAGCCAACACCTACATACCCAATAGCACATACATGACATGACATTTTGCCATATCAGATGTAGTCTGATGTACTTTATGCTGTTGATTGTCACTACACCAAATGGGAGGGGTGATATTTTGATGTCTTCTCACCAATGACCAAAGTTCAGCTATTTTTCATAGGTGAATGAGGGGAATAGTACAGACACATGGCATATATGACTCTCCAGGGTGAGACGTGTGCCTTTGCAGAACATTTCATCTCCTCCTGTGGTAAACCCCATTTTAAGGCACCTTTTCCTCAGTGAGTTTCAGTTTTGGTTTATGTAGTTGCAGACATCATGGGCTGACTGAGGAAATGTGCTTTGACAATAAGCAGAGGAACTGCTAAATACTAGATAATGAATTCATTCAAGCAGTAATGGGCAGGTAGCAATAATCATAGATCAGGTATCAACATCACCTAATCACCCAACATCTTCAGACTATTATAATTGCAGTATGGCTTCCACTATAGAGTTCTGCAGTTTTTCAGGGAACAATAAATCTCATGCAACTAGGCCTAGTAAAATTGCTATGTGCAAAGATGCTTGGTTAAAAGAGACAAATATGAAACCAATAAGACTGCACTAAGCAGAGTCATCATGTCATATTTTACAGTTGGTCACCATGACTTAAATACTAAATAGAATTATGCCTGCACTAAAAATGCCTGGGATTATTATTTTTTTATTTTATTTATGTATTTATTTGCATTATTTAAGAATTATTTTGTTTGTTTAAAACTTTTTCATATTTTTTTTCTTTTCTTTTTTTTTTGCGAACTGTATTCTTTTACCTCAATATATGTTATATGGTGTAGGCAAGTGTGTATATATGCATTTCTGGTATGTGTTACCATAAGAAAACAGTGGACACTGATTCTAACATCTGAGCCAATAAAAAAATAAATAAATTTACATTCCTAAATGTGTGTTCTCAGGCACAGATAACCATCATTTCACCTCAATAAATAATGAGGCCTGGGGCTGTAGTTCTGAGCTTCAACCAAAGCACGTGTTCAAGCTTACTGTTCTAATGTACTTAGATATAATTTAACCCATGGGTCAAGGTTTTATCACTACAAATGACTTTGTCTTACCTTTAGTCAAACTTCAAAAATGCCACATACAAGGAAAATAGTTTAGTAACCTCCTGGCCTTCTGTCAGCATTTGCTTTAGCAGTTTCTGTACAGATCATTTTACATAAACATTCATGTTATTTTCTTGTGATATTACCCAACAATGGTTGCTATGTTTTATAGGCAGTGTTTGACTGAGGTGATCAGAGGAGTGGTAACATCAAAGACATTAATACTAGTTGCTGTGTTGATAAACAATCTGTCAGAATGCAAAACATGCCATCTTACTCACAGTATAACCTGTTAATGTGTTCAAAATTTTCCATCGTAGCTAGAAACTGTGACTCAAAAGTACAGTTTTAAGTTAGAAAAATCAACTAGCTCAGCTATGTTTAACATTCACATGACCCTTAAAATGTTGTGCCAGACAGGGACACTAATAAAAGGTCAAACAAGCAAAGTAATGGAAGAAGATAGACTAATGTTGCTAGTCAAAAGAGTAGAACATCAAAGTAATGGCATTGTAAGCATCTCACTGTTACGTCACTGTGTGCTCCCATAAAATTAAACTACAGAGGCCAAGATCTTGGCTGTAACATGAAATGACACAGTATGACTGCGCTCAATTAGGGCATTTCAGTATATAACATATTAAAAATTTTGGAATGTTAGTGTTGCAGAAAAGTTCAACATATGATGAAAATCATATTTTTCAGTTGTTGGGAATGTTGATCCTTTAACATTGCATTACTTTGTTGACAGTGAATGACAAATAGCAGGTCTTGTCTACCCTTTAAATATTTTTCATGACCTACTTCCCCATAATCCCTTCATTCTACCTCCGCTTTTTTACCTGTCACATGCTCTCTTAAATGCTTCCATTACTTTTCACTCAGCTGTTCATTCTGGAAGGCCATTTAATTGGTTCAAAACCATCTGTGTAAAATAACGAATGAGCGTATGTATGCAGATTGATTCAGGGCAAATGTAGTCCCTAACTCTGTCGCCTGTGCTATCTTCATCACCACAGTGCAGTTCCTGTTAAGCTTCCCAATTCATATCTTTCTAACATGAGTGTTTATCTCCATGTCATGTTCAGCCTGCCCTTTGTATTCATCTCATGTAACTGTCTTGGGTTTTTTTTTTTTTATGGAATCTTTCCAGCAGGTACATTCATAAAGTAGGCAATGTGTAGTCTTACCAAAGTTAAAGCATTATTTTTTTCTTCAGGGTTTATTGAAGATACACCAAGCATTCTGTTCATCGTCACAATTTTATTGATTTGTTCTTGCTGGCAAAGTTTCAATTTAAGAAATGCACCTAGGTCCTTTTTCTTGCCTTGTAGAGATCATTTCTGTGCACCCAGCTGATAGTTCCCACCACTGTTATTGTCAACCAAGTGCAATACTTTTCATTTATATTTAGTAAATCGCTTGTCTCATTGGACAACCATTTCACTTCCTTTCATAAACTTTTCCCCCATCTTGCACCTTTTTGTATCCTACCCTTCGACTAGGGTACAGTCGAGTCCCACATTACTGGTCCTATCCATGGCTTTTGCCATTTTTTTAATAACTGATTGTTTGGCTCTTACTCAAAGTCCTTGACTCCATACTTTGTTTAGCTGATATCTACAGATGATACAACTTCAGGTTCTTCTATAACCCAGTCATAAAAGTAATTCACATTCATCTAAGAGATCCTTCCAGCCAAGAACTATTGTTGGATGTTTTCTGAGAGTTTCCTGTTTTCTAAGAAAGCAACCATGAATTTTTCCATACCTTTCATTGCAGCAGCTATTAGGATAACTGACTTCCATTTCTTCAGTTTTTTTCTTCTTCTACTCTTATTCATGGTTGCCTCTGTGCAAGGTTAAAATTCTCTCTGTCTTACAGTCCTCAGTCTCTTCTAGAATGGACAAGGGTCTGTTGAAAATCTCCATCATGAAGTCTGCCAGCAGATTGCCTGAGTTCTGCAGTACTCTGGCAGGTAGGTCAATCAATTGCCATACTCCATCTTCCTTTAGCATAGCTAGTTTCCTTAATGACTTCTCCTCCTTTTCTATCCTCATGTCCATCCTCTGCTAACACTTCTCTGCCCCAGACCTATTCCAACATGTCACCTTGCACTCCTTGCCTTTTCCTTTCCTTTTTCTGAAGACAAAAGCAATATATTAATTCACTATGTCTTTTTGTTCTTTGTTACCAGCGAGCTTGCTCTTGTCCTAATTTAGCTATTTAGATCTGTCCCTCTGATCCACCTTTCTTCTACACCTTAGTCCCTTCTGTCAACATCTTTTTGGCATGTACCTTTCCTGCATCCCAGTCACCTCTCTTTTACCTGTTGTATGCTTATTGTTTTGCCCCTGTTGCTAAAGTGACATATACATATATTTAGCTGCACTAGCTTTCGTCACACGTTTCCTTCTCTGTCTCATTCTCTTGCTGTTGCACATAGCTTCTCTTGTTCTTTTGTTTCATTCCATTGTGCTTTTTCTCACCTGTCTAATGATACCATCACTCAACCATTCACAAAGCTTGCTTGCCTCCCAAAATTTGCCTTCGTTCCTGTAATTCAGTTTTGAGCATCCCCCATATCTGCATAATCCCCCCCATTTGAAATTCTGTATTATAGTCACCGCCATCTTAGTTCTTTGTGCCTTATATCATCTCAAAGCATACACTGATAATGCTTACATGCACATTTCGGATCCCCTCTGTCTAGCTTAGGACTATGCTCAGAATTACACATTTTTGGAAGTCTTATCTCAAATTGGTGAACCACATTTGGTGTAAGAATTCAATCAGCCTCCACTTCCACTCCATGCTAAATCTTAAGATGTCATAGTCTTCTCCACAGAGTTTCAAATTCTCTCAGGATAATAACCCTTCAGCTTATCTCTTCTCACCCTTTTTTCCCAGCAGAGTATCATCCTTTTCTCTGTTATGTCTGAACACTGACATACTATGCCATCCTATCAGCACACACCTAAACCTCTTATTCTACCTTCAGTTACAGGACACTTACCCTAGTGTTATCTTTCATTGCTTCCTCACACCATTTCTGGATGGTATTCAGCCTTATTTCTAAAGTCATATTTAATGCCCTCCCTTATGTCACTGACCAGATCACCTCCATCCCTTTTCTGTCTATCATTTCTAAGCAGCTTCTACTCTGGCACTTTCGTGTCTTACCCATTTATCACTTGCGCATGTTTCCATGATACCAGCACCATCCAACTTCCCTGCTGGATCACATGTACCAGCTCCCCATCATTCCTCCAGACTCTTTGCACTTTTCTGTTGTGCAAGGCATAGCCACACTTCATGTAACCTCTGCTGGCTCCTTTGTTTCATTCCATTGTGCTTTTCCTCACCTGTATAATGGTTAAGTAGCGACTTATTTCTTCTGCTTCAGTCAGACTTACTCTTTCTTTTCATCTTGATTTAAAAACATGGTCACAGAAACTCACTTCATCTAAGATTTGATCATCACTGTCCCTTCTGAGCTGAACCAAAACCTGTAGCTGACACAGAAATACTCTCTCTCTGTCTGTCAGGTTTCTCACAACTCCTCCACCAGTTCTATAACTTTCTTCCTTGTTCACTGTCACAAACCAGTCATAAGTCTCCATAATCCTTTCCTTTCATTCTTTCATTGAAATGTCAGCTGCCTCAGCTAGTAGGACTGAAAATGTTACCTCCAATACTTTGTCCTTTGCCATACCTCTCAACCTCTTAGCCCAACAAATCTAGACAAAGCCATAAATAATGGTGAGGCAAAAGCCCAAACTATAGAGACAACACTTACTGTAAATATTGCTGTTATCAGCTTAGAAAGGTTCTAGAATAAAAGGTGCTGTGCTAAGTTAGCATACATTTTCTGACAGATATGAAGTCTGAAAACTAAATATATGCCATTATTTACTGACTTCAGTCCTCAATAGTTTGCAAGAAACCACTAATTTTATGAATAACAGACCAACAATATGTGGCAAAAACCTGGACATTCTGCAAAAAATATGACAGTTGAGAAATATACTTCGGATCCATTTTCCACCTCCCTGATCTTACTTACAACTACTTCACCTGACTTTAATAAAAGGTTATTGTTACATTTGTGCAAAAACACACATGCTCACTCCTCTACCTTGCTAAACATCTCAGTGACCTCCTCCCATTTCTTGCTTAGTAAATACCCTAATACCCACTGTACAATAACCTAGTCTTACCTTTTCCCTTGCCACTGCTATTAATCATATAAGACTTGATAAGAAGAATTACTATACTAGCTTACAAGCTAAATACCAAAAAATCCTCACAAATTCTGGACCACTACTATGACCATGTCAAACTAAGACCCCTCTGTGACGACCGTGACCTGGCCCAGCAATCAAGGAGCCTCAAACCTCACCACTAACACCAGGGAGGTTGTCTCCTAGAAGAGAGGAAAGGATAACTAATACACACAGTAAAGTACAATTTCCCTTACATGCACACAGAGATTACAGTCAGTCTGGGGCTGGTTGCTCCTTTGCTTACCAGGTCCCCAATAAGACTCCCCACTAGCACAGCTATAGGGTCCAGGTCACAGCCTAGCTGGGCAAGCTAGAACCTCCAGTACCCTCTCTGTCCAACCAGTGCTTCGTGTCCCTGCCAAGTAGCTGACACAACACACACGCACTTTGAGATAAGTATTTATACAACTTCACAGACACTCCTGAGAAAGGCTGACACAGATTCTCCATCTGTGCCCCTTTACTCAGACTATACGGTAGTAATTACTGCCACCACCCAGCTAATAATATCAGCTACTAAAAGGCCCTTAAAAGGGTGTCCAATTATTACTGTGCAATATTATTATCCAATGGTAATGTGACTAACAGTCAAGGCTTACTTTAGAGTGACCTATTACAAAAATCTCTATAAATATGCAATGTACTCTAGAGCTTATCTCTACACAAACCAGTCACAGGTAGAAGGTTTTAAAAATATTTAATAAATAATTAAAACACAAGACAAAACTACTACACCACAGAGATATCTAAGAGTTCAGAGATCACACAGAAAATTAAAATAATACACTTGGACAGGTCTGTTTTCAAAGAAAAATACCTAATCAATCTTTACTAGCTTTAACTATTCCTACAAGAAATCACAGCACTAAAAACTTACATGTGAGCATAAGGCAGAGTGCTGATAAGTTGGATATCAAGATCAAAATGCTTTTTTAGTCTCTTGTGAGAAATAGTATTTAAACATTCCTAACAAACATGTTTGCTGGGTCCCTCCCAAATTACATCATGTTGACACTTAGGTTTTCCCAGGCAAACAAACTGCATTATTTAGCAATCTAACACTTGCTCAGAAACTTACAACAATAGAAGATATTTCACATGTATATTCTAACAGAAACCAGAACAGTAAAGCACCATCCATATGTAAACTCTGATCATAAACTTTAGCCTTAAAACAGTAGGCATGAAACTTTCCTCCAGACTCACTGGAGATGAATTCTAACATGAAAGGGTCACAACATGCTTCACTGGGCCAGTAGAGTGCAATGGTACATATTTTGCAGTTCCACATTTCACAGTATTCTTTTACATTCAAGAAAACATGCCTGTATTTTACATTTATTTACAAATGCCAGAATTATAAATCAAATTCTATTTGACTAGGCTGGCAGCCTTCACCCATCTCTCCCCAATCATCACACCCCCCCCCCCAGGGAACTCAAGCAAGTTTTTCAAGTTCCCTTGAGAAACATCACTTGAGAGTGGCAGGTCTATCTGGGTGTACCTCACCCTTTCCCTGACTTGAAAGCCCATCTGCATTGGCATTGCTACTCTATTCTGCACTGACATATCATATGCTTGCAACCCCAGACTTCATCTTAGCAACTTGGCATTTTGCTGACTGACTCTGTTTAACCATGTTAGAGGGTTGTGAACTGTCATCACAGTGAATTTTCTTCCATACAGATAAGGCTGAAGTTTTTGTAGTGCCCACACTATGGCTAGACATTACCTTTCTACCACTGCATAGCATTCCTCCCTTGGTTGGAGCCTATGACTGAGGTAAACCACTGGGTGCTTTTCTCCCTCTGAAGAAATCTGGCTAAGTATAGCCCCTACCCCATAGTATGAAGCATCCACCTGCACAACAAAGTCTTTGCTGTAGTCTGGACTGGCTAACACAGGGGGTCCTCCCTAAGATTCCTTAAGTTTCTGAAATTCCTGCTCACATGCTGGGGTCCACACTACCTTATCTGGCCTGCTCTTCCTTATCAGGTCTGTGAGGGGAGCAGCTATGGAACTATAATTGGGAATGAACTTTCTGTAGTACCCTTCTGTCCCCAAGAATGTCCTCACCTGCTTTTTGGTAACAGGTGCAGGCCATGCCTGAATAGCTTCCATTTTGGCAGGTTTCTGGCCTTATCTTACCACTCCCCACTCTATGTCCAAAGTAGGAGACCTCTGCCATACCCACCTGACATTTGCTCAGCTTAACGGTCAACCCTGCCCTCTGTAGTCTGCCCAGCACCTCCCTGACATGCTGAAGGTGCTATTGCCAGGAATGGCTGTAGATAGCAATATCATCCATGTAAGCAAGGGCAAACCCTCCTGCTCCTGCTAAGATATGATCTACCAGGCTCTGGAAAGTCACTGGGGCATTCTTCATCCCAAAGGGCATCTTTGTGAACTCATACAAGCCAAAAGGAGTCACAAAGGCTGACTTCTCTCTGGCACTGGGAGTCAAGGGCACCTGCCAGTAACCCTTGGTAAGATCAATGGTTGTAAGATACTTAGCCCCACCCAGCTGCTTTAGGGCCTCATCTGTCCTAGGCATGGGGTAAGACTCTGACTCTGTGTGACTATTTAATTTCCTGTAATCCACACAGAACATGTTTCTGCCATCCTTCTTTGGCACCAACAACATTGGTGAGGCCCAGGGACTGTTGGACTCTTGAATCACCCCTAGTTCCAACATATCCTGTACCTTCTCCCTCAGAGTCTTTTTGACTCTCTCAGGTACTCTGTAATGGGCCTGCCTGATAGGCCTTTGGGGTCCTGTATCCACCTGGTGCTGCACCAGGTGGGTGCTCCCTGGTTTCCCAATGAACATGCCCCAAACTCCTGCAACACTGCTTGGATTTCTCGAACCTGGGTAGGAGATAGCTGCTGGGACATTGCTAACCCTTCCACTGAGGTGTCAGCCCGAACCTCACTGAGGAGATCAGTCACAAGATCTCTCTCAGACTCCTCCTGCAATCCACTGCAAATGCTCAGCACAAGGGCCTTCCTATCATGGTAAGGTTTCATCATGTTAACATGGTACAAATTGTGCCCCTGCCGTCTGCCTAGCACTACCACCATGTAGTTAACAGCACTTACCTTTCTTACCACCTTGTAGGGTCCCTCCAAAGCTGCTTGCAGCTTGTTGTGTCTGACAGGAATGAGAACCATCACCTGCTGCCCTACAGCATACTCTCTAGCTCGAGCATTCCTGTCATACCACACCTTTTTCTGTTCTTGGGCTTCTGCTAGATTCTCCTGGGCCAGGCCCATGAGTTCCATGAGCCTTGTCCTGAGGTTCAAGACATATGCCATAACAGACTCCTTGTGAGACTCACACTCACCTTTCCACTCATCTCAAATTAAATCTAGAGGTCCCTGCACCCTATGCCCATACAGCAACTCAAAGGGTAAAAAAACCTGTGGATTCCCGGGAACCTCTCTGTAAGCAAACAACAGATGGGGCAAATATTTGTCCCACTCCCTCTTAAACAGATCTGCAAATGTAGCATGGACTTGATTGTAGAGTTTAACCTCTCAACAAGACCATTAGTCTGGGGATGGTAGGGTGGTGGTTTTCATGTGCTTCAGCCCACAGGACTTCCACAGACAAGCCAGCAGGTCTGACATAAAATTGGTACCTCTGTCAGACAGTATTTCCTTTGGGAAACCTACCCTGCTGAAAATCTCTAGCAAAGCATTTGCCAGCTTCTCGGCCTCAGTGGAGGACAAAGCCACTGCCTCAGGGTATCGTGTAGCATAATCTGGAATCACTAGGATATACTTTTTCCCTGTGGAACTTGGGGTACTCAGAGGACACACAATATCCGTAGCTACCCTCTGAAATGGCTCCTCAATCACAGGCAAAGGCATCAAAGGAGCTCTCACCTTTTCTCTTGCCTTGCCTACCTTTTGGCACTGCTCACAGGTCCTGCAGTACCCCTGTTACATCTCTGGAAATTCCAGGCCAGTAGAAGTTTTGCATAATATGCCTCTTGGTACATTTTATGCCCATATGACCTGCAAAGAGAATATCATGGGCTATGGCTAGAAGCGCCAGACAGTCAAATCTAGGCACTACCAACTGCTGTACTCTCTCAGCTTCTAGACCTCCCTCAGAGGTCCACTCTATATATAGTAACCCTTTGTTCCAGTATACAGATTTCCCCCTTCCCTTGAGAATCAGGTGCCTCCCTAGCTACCTGCCTCAGGCCTTGCAATGTAGGGTCTGGAAGCTGAGCCTGTCTCAAGTCTCTCCTTGTAACCCTTCCCAGCTCCCCTTCCACAGGAAGTCTGGCATCCTCTGACAGCGGTGCCTCACTGTCAGCCTGGGTACTAATACTCACCTCTACCTTTGCAGTTACCCTGTCCAAGGGAACATCAGTACCCACAAGCAACTGTGGCTCACATTCAGTCTCACTGCTACAGCATAGCTCACTCCCTGAAGTAACCACCTCAGCAGTCCTGGCTGCAAGTATGCAGTCTGTCTGGGTCTCCCCAGGCTACCAGACTCACATGCTTGGCTCCAAGCCTGACTGTGTGTAACTGCACAAGTGCAGGGTACTGCACTATCAAATTCCTTCCCTATCAGGACATCTGCAGGTATATCCTCAAACACACTTACTTGCTGGCTTCCTTTTCCACCTTCTCAGTCAAGGTGAACCCTAGCCAAAGGTATTTGGAATGGGATCCCTCCTAAAGCCCTGAATGGAGTAGACTGTCCAGGCAAGTAGAGCTCCTCTGTAACCAGTGCAGGCTTTGCAATGGTTATATCAGAGGTTGGGTCTCTCTTAGCAATGGCCTCTTTGACATTCACTACAATAGAATATAACCTCTGGTGGTAGTTTGGTACCCTTGTTGTCCCAAGACAACCTACTGTTGGGATTTTGTCTTTCCCACTTACTGGCTCCCTCACCTTTGGATCCCCACCTTGCCTCCATGGACACCTGTATGCCACATGGCCCTACTGGTTGCATTCAAAACATTTAACCCTAGCTCCTGGACATGTACCTGGACTAGTGGCTTCCCCTGCTACTAGCGGATTCTGTTGGGGCAGTCTGTGCTGCCCATCATGGGTTCCTTTAGACCCATGAGCAGTACTGGGGGTCCTCTTCCTGTGCAGGGCTGCCTGCTGGTCAGGTATAGGTCTCCCTTCTTCCCCAACTCCTCTGAAGTAGCACTAACCAGCTAACCAGATCATCATGTCCTCAGGCAAAGTGCTAAGGGCTTGTTCCCTTACCAAAAGGTCTGCCAGCCCTTCAAAAGTGGTGACCTGACATCCACTCACCCAGCTATGAAAATAAGTACTCAGTTCAGCAACATATTCACATACATTTTCATCTGCCTTGCATCTAAGCTCACAAAACCTTTTCCTATACATTTCAGGTGTTAGCTTAAAACATTCTAATAAATGTCTTTTTACAGCAGTATAATCAAAACAGCATCATGCATTTTTACTTACAGCTTTACCATGGAGTAAGGGGGTCAGGAACCGTACCCAGAGCCTTTGGTCAACTTCATACTGTTTACATACCCACTCAAACATATGCATGAAGATATCAAAATTACCCCCCTCTTTAAACTGTGGAAGAAATTTACTGACATTTTGTGCTTCTGTGGTCCAGTTATTCCCTTCCCTATTACCTCCATGACTCTGGCAAAGAGTCAGAATTTCCCTCTCATGCCTCCTCTCCATTCATTTTCCTCAGCTTGTAGACTCCTTATTTTCTCGGCTGCTTCTAGTTCCATATGCCTGGCCTCCAACTCAAGTCTCTTTAGCTCCAGCTGGATTTTTAAGTCCACTGCAGAAAGGTTGAGCTGTCCATTCTCCGAGGATATTGTATCTCCACTGTCAGTCTGATTGTCCCCCAGGCTGCTGTTTTCTAATGCAGCTGTAACCAAGGCTGCAATCAGGTCTGCTTTAGTCAGGTTTCCATGCACCAGTCCCCTAGCCTGGCACATCTCCGCCAGCTGGCTCCTTGTCAACTTTCCATACTCTTCTGCTGACAGGCTGCCTGCTCATGCTGACTAACACTAAGCTAACAAAAGAAATAAAACAATTGTGATCTGAACTCTGAGTATACACTGCATGGCTATTTTAGAGTACAAAACACTTTTAGAGATCACTGTACATAAGCTACAGGAATTTGCTCTACCCCACACCACTACAAACCAATTAGTATGTGAAGTAGAGCCCACCACTGCCAAACACTTGTGATGACCGTGCCCTGGCCCAGCAATCAAGGAACCTCAATCCTCACCACTAACACCAGGGAGGTCACCTCCTAGAAGAGAGGAAAGGATAACTAATACACACAGTAAAGTACAAATTCCCTTAAGTGCTTAAGTGCACACAGAGATCACAGTCAGTCTGGGGCTGGTTGCTCCTTTGCTCACTAGGTCCCCAATAAGATTCCCCACTGGCACAGCTATAGGGTCCAGGTCTCAGCCTAGCTGGGCAAGCTAGAACCTCTAGCACCCTATCTGTCCAACCAGCGCTTCGTTTCCCTGCCAAGTAGCTGACACAACACACACACACTTTGAGATAAGTATTTATACAACTTCACAGACACTCCTGGGAAAGACTGACGCATATTCTCCATCTGTGCCCCTTTACCCAGACTATACAGTAGTAATTACTGCCACCACCCAGCTAATAATATCACCTACTAAAAAGCCCTTAAAAGGGTGTCCGGTTATTCCTGTACAATATTATTATCCAATGGTAATGTGATTAACAGTCAAGGCTTACTTTAGCGTGGCCTATTACAATAACCTCTATAAATATGCAATGTACTCTATAGCTTATATAAAACAAACCAGCCACAGGTAGAAGGTTTTAAAAATATTTAATAATAAATAATTAAAACACAAGACAAACTACTACACCACAGAGATATCTAAGAGTTCAGAGATCACACAGAAACTTAAAATAATACAGTAGGACAGGTCTGATTTCAAGGCAAAATACCTAATCAATATTTACTAGCTTTCACTATTCCTACAAGAAATCACAGTGCTACAAACTTACACATGAGCATAAGGCAGAGTGCTGATAAGTTGGATATCAAGATCAAAATGCTTTTTTAGTCTCTTGTGAGAAACAGTATTTAAACATAACTAACAAACATGTTTGCTGGGTCCCTCCCAAATTACATCATGTTGACACATAGGTTTTCCCAGGCAAACAAACTGAATTATTTAGCAATCTAACACCTCAGAAACTTACAACAATAGACGACATTTCACATGTATATTCTAACAGAAACCAGAGCAGTAAAGCACCATCCACATGTAAATTCTGATCATAAACTGCAGCCTTAAAACGATAGGCATTAAACTTTCATCCAGATGCACTGGAACCGAATTCTAACATGAAAGGGTCACAACATGCTTCAGTGGGCCAGTAGAGTGCAATGTTGTCACATATTTTGCAGTTCCACAATTCACAGTATTCTTTTACATTCAAGAAAACATGCCTGTATTTTACATTTATTTACAAATGCCAGAATTATATATCAAATTCTATTTGACTCGGCTGGCAGACTTCGCCCATCTCTCCCATATTGTCACACCCTCAACCAACAGCAAGTAATCTCCTAGAATGTATTGCTACCCAGTTTAATAAATACTTCATTAACTCCATCAAAATCCTTACTAACCAAACCTTCCCATCACTGTCCATCAGCATAACCTCTCTACTAGATAATAGCAACACATTCTCCTTAAATCCAGTCACAACTCACAACATACACAAATACTTGCTCAGGCAAAAACCCACAACCCTGACAGCTGACAACCTACTTTTACCATATTTACAAATAGCAGCTGAAGCCATCTCCTATCCAGTTTCCCTACTAATTAACCATTCCATATCCAAGAAACACATTCCCACTCTCTGGAAAATTGCTCTCATCATTCCCCTACACAAAGGAGGTCCCTCTACCAACTTCTCTAACTATCGGCCGATAGCAATCCTATCCCCTCCATCAAAAATTCTTGAAAGGGGTGTTCACACCCAAATACTTAACCACCTCCTAGACAATAAATCACTTACAAATACTCAGCACAGCTTTTGCCCCTACCGTAGTACTACCACAGCCCTTATTAGCTTCACTAACACCATCAGTCAACTTAGAAATAAAGGTGATCTAGTATCAGCAATCTTTTTAGACTTATCAAAAGCCTTTGATACAGTGTCTCATAACAAACTGCTGACTGCCTTGTCCAAACTGAACCTAAGTTACTCCACTCTAGCCTGGTTTCAGAACTACCTCATAGATCGGCAACAAGCGGTACAGTGGAACAAAGCTCTTTCTCGCTTACTACCAGTGACTATGGGCATGCCTCAAGGGTCTATTCTTGGCCCTCTCCTTTTTAACCTGTTTACAAATAATCTCCATAATGCTGCAACTTTAGCCATCCATATAAAGTATGCACACGACTCCACTGTCATATGTTCTGCCCCAACTCTACCTGAATTACAGAACTTAATCTAAACATCCTTCAGTGCTTTTGAGTCATGGTTGGCAGATGCCCAATTAATCTTGAACCCAAATAAAACTAAACTCATGCTCTTCCACTCCAGTAAATTCAAAACCCAATCCACTTACTTCAACATCACATCCAGTAATAAGACTTTGATTGAACCAGTACCATCCATCCAACTTCTCAGTGTTGTTATTCATCAAAATCTGAAGTTCGACTTACACATTGCCCAGAATGTAAAAAAAGTACACAAGAAAATAGATACCTTATACAGATGCAAAACTACCTAACCACAAACTCTAGAATAACCACAGCCAGAACTCATCTTCTGTCAACTTTACTATATGCCTCCTCCCCAAATCAGACCTAAGCAAGCTAGATGCCTGCTATAATAAGATAGCTAAATTTGCCACTAGCTGTCCTCCTAGAACCCATCATTGTAAGGCGCTAAGACAACTATCTTGGTTAGAACTACCCCACAAACTCATTCTCACGCAACTCTCTACCACCCACCAAATGTACTATAAACCCAATAAAACACCAGCTCTACAAGGCCTCCTCGATCCCCATATAAGTACCCATCCACTAAGATCCACTAATAAAGCTCTAATTGAAGTAACCAGGAGTAAAAATAGCTCAGGTGACTCTATACTCCTACTACATTGTTAAACTGTGGAATGCCTTACCACTTGAAATTAGAACTATAGCTTAAAAATTGTCAAGCATCACAATAAAGCCCACCTCACCATTTCCTGGACTTGTACATGTACTGGGCATGGGTAGCCCAAAACATGGAACTAGCTTTTTTAAAAAAAATAATTGCATATGTAATGAGCATTGAATTTAAGTCATATGACTACCCTATATTGTTTTTTCTTTCTCACTGTTAATATCTGCCAGATTTTAAGTCTTCAGTTTGCTATGCTACCTGTATATAAGACTAAGTATCGTAATTGCACTGTTATTGTATACAATGTCATTACCTGCTACTACTACTGTAAGAACTGTCTTCTAGAAGCATTGTTATAGAAGATTATTGGTCTTGTCTCCCACTTGACCAATTTATTCTGTTCTAGTGTTTTTACCATTATGAATGTCTGTTACTATTTATTTCTTTATTGTATTATACAATTTTCTTTCTACTAACAAAATAGTTTACTAACAATGGAGCTTTTCTCCCCGGGTCTCCACTCAAAAGGGGTTTTATGCCCAGTCAGACTCTCCCGGTAAACAAATGTAAAATAAAATAAATAAACAAAATAAAAATAAATATATTTGCTATCTGAGTCCCCTGAAAGTAAAACCCTGTTTTTTCTACCCCCACACTGATTCTTATCTTTTATTTCCTACTTCACTTCCTGCTGCAAGTTGCCACCCTCTTAAAGGCACCCATCAACTTTATTTGCACTTCCGCCAGACTTCCTCGTTGTCCCTGCTGCTGCCACCTTCCATTTGTTGCAGACCTCCGTTCCTATCTCTGTTGTGCTTCTGTTTCTAGCCCTCCCTCATTGCTGGCTCTTTATGGCTTCCTTTCATGTAATCTTCATCATTCTTCTCTTCCTTCTCCTTGTCTTGTCTCCTCATCCACCACATCATCCCACAGATTCTTCTTCTTACTCCAGCATTATAGTGAACATTACTTTCTTGTACCTTCACCCATTGTTTTCTAATCTGCTTTCTGCCTGTCATGCTATACTTTTCTCCTACCTGCCTTTTTTATTTGATCTTTATCTCATTTACCCTAGCATGGTTCCTGTCTGAACCTTTGAAACTGTCCTCACTTGTCTTCCCTGCTCTTTCTCCAAGACTTACAAAAATGTAATAGAAATTATAAAATGTGCACAGCAAATGCTTTCTTCCTGGAAAGAACCCAATAAGTGTTTAGAATCCTGTGCTTTTCATTTTTTTATATGTGCATGTGTGTGTGTGTGTGTGTGTGTGTGTGTGTGTGTGTGTGTGTGTGTGTGTGTGTGTGTGTGTGTGTGTGTATGTAACAGTAATCACCCTGATGGGACCAGGATTGGGCATTCAAGGCTAGGATATGCAGGTAGTTGACATATAAGCAGCAAGTGGGACAGGCAGATCATGAAATTCAAAGTTTTTTTGTTCATTTTAATTTTTATTCCTTTTGCAGTTGCTGTCTGTCAATCAACAACCCTTGTCATATCATGCATCTCTTTCATTTCTTTTTACTGAGGTGCATATTAACCAGAAGGGGATGTCATTTAAACAACTATCAGGTGTACTTCAATTTTCCACTATGGTCTTTTAGCATATGCTTTTATCTAAGCAGCGGAAAGGGGCTATGCAGTGGGCTGACTGAACTGATTGCCCCTAATTTCTTGAAGAAGTGTTGCCAACAAGCACCTCCACCCCCAATCCTAAAGCATAAGTAATAGTTTTCTTGATCTCCACTAGGAAAATCACATTTCTCCCTGTGATCCTCAGGTGCCTGCAGTCCTCCCTTACCCCCAGGGGGAGGCAAGCAGATCACATCTGTTTAATCCTCACTCTTCCTGCTTGAGCCCTACAGTGACGGAGCCACAAATGGACAATCATTCAGCTGGGGCCTATTCAGAGTTCCATTCATCTGCACCACTAATTCCAGTTTCCAGCAATAAACTCAAAGCTAAATATACAGCAGGACCAGAATAAGAGGAAAGGGCTGAAAAAAAAACAGATACTGACTGCCAAGCTTGCTTAGTTTTAAGAATAAACCAATGTATTCTCCTCCACTGGTTCAAATGTAGCACATTTGAAAGTTACATGCAAGCTGAGAAATAATTCAAGAAACATAATGTGCATTTTCTGTCAATCTTTCCTTTTAAAAGTTAAGAAAAGCAAAATTAAGCAAATAAATCCAATATAAAATCAAAACTGTTAACTAGCGAGTGTCACTGAGCAAGACAAGAACAGCAACAGCTCTCTCTTCAAAACGACAGTTAACTTTACATTACTAAGGAATAGATTCAACAAATTATGCCTGGGGTATAATACAGTACAGATTCACACCTGTTGTGGCAATATTTGCAGACTCATTACAGCAACTTGCCTTCAGCATACATTGTTTCGGAATGCATAGGTGTGTGTGTGTGTGTGTGTGTGTGTGTGTGTGTGTGTGTGTGTGGCTGGATTCCTTTAATTTTATGAACATGTCACAACCATCCTTCTCCCATTTCACGGGTAATCATTTCCTCTGTAACTCCAAGGATACAGGTTTTTTTAATTTCCCAGGGTTATACAAGAAAATGCTGGAATCTCATTTCCCCGAATACTGGAAAACAAGTGCATTTATAGAATTTGGCATTTTAGTCTAATGCAGCCTCTCATAACTTGAATTTCTGTATATGCCATATTACTTGTAAAACTGTAAATTTGCTTTATTTGGTATTCAGTATTAAGAATTTGTTGAATTTGCTTAATCTGCTTATGTAGGGAGGAATTACTTTTTTAAGGAATCCATATACCAGACCAGACATTATGTTTAAGAAGCATAAGTATAATTCACAGAATATGAGTCCGCGAAACTGGAATTTTATCTTTTAATTATTGTAACTCAAGATTCCTGCATGTCCCTTTATTACTACATGCAAAATGCATCTTTACCACCAGTCCTTTCAGAATGGAATTAAGTACATACTGTCCTAGTTTAACCAGTTTGCTTACAGTTTCTTCCATTTTATTTTTATTTATTTATTTCCGTTTGATAACTGGGTATGTGGACTGGATGACAAACCCTTTTCAGATACGATCTGGGCACAGCGGTAATGATATATAATATTGTACATAGTACAGTAACAAAGTAATGGAACACATTTGTATATTATTTACAATTATAAATTTACACTGTGTACAATTAAGCTAGACATTCAAATATTGGTCATTTGCTAGAAATATGTCTTTATAAGAAAGATGTGACTACAGTGTAAGCTGCAAGGATTAGCTATTGCCAAAGAAGCAAGAACATTTAGTGCCCTTAAACAGTTGTCCTTTTAGCTTATTTCTAAATAATAGAAGTTTCTCTGTCTCACTTCTCACTTCTGCCAGAAGACAATTCCCAAAAGCTGAGCCTAGCCTAGAGAATGGCCGGGATTCACTAATCCTCCGTGTAAGACTAACTAAGTCTTACTCGGAAACTGCAGTCTAAGAGTATGATGTCAGCACGTCATGCATATTCATGAGGGTGTGCTGACTCAACTCTAAGGCTAACACGGAGCATGCATGAGTGCAGGGGGCGTGTCAGAGTGCCGAGCGGTCCAAATATCCACGCCCCAGCAAGTGCCTAAACTGCAAATGTCAACTGAAATGAGCGAGTCCGCTCAAATGTCTACATACCCAACACTACACTCCCCCACATTTTAAATCCTTGTACAAATTTAAAATGTAAAGCTTTCCTTTTTTTTATTATTCCCGATATAGCTGCCCATATTTGCGCGTGTATGAGCGAGTTTGCCCATTGCTTAGCTACAGTTAGCAGTGTAGACATCGAAGAGGATAATAAACTACTTATATGCAAATTAAACCAAATAGCAATAGCATAGTGGTAGAGCCCTCGCACAAAAAGGAGGCATTCCCAGTTCGAGTCCTGCCACTCCCCTTCCTATTTTCTGGAGGAAATGTGTGCATAAAAAGAATTCCTGACATTTACCTTTTAAATTTTAGTAAAATGCATTGAAATGGTCTATGTGGTAGTGAACCATATTTTTTTTATATATATATATATATATATATATATATATATATATATATATATATAAGAAGGTGGAATGGTCATGCATACTGATAAATGCATAAGTATCGTATCTTAAGCAATGTGAAGCACTACAAAGCAACGTTTACTAGTATTAAGCACAGTTAAGTATAATTGCTCATAGCTTAGCACTGCTTTAACTAGCACAATGGCTTTGCGTGGAGCTGTACATCGCGCCAACTAGCGCAAACAAAACATGAGCTGCACACTGCGCTAACTAGTGCAATGTTGGGCAATGTCGGCAACATAGAGCAACGTCGAGCAATGCTGGGCAAAGTTGAGCAAAGATGGCTAAACACAGCCACACCTCCTAGCCGGTCTGGCCAGTAGTAAAATAAAAAGCAATGACAGGCCTCGAACACGGGATACTGTGCACCATAATCACAGTATTAAACCACTAAGCCATGACAGCTTTAAATATGGATGCATTTCCAACACACTCATATATATCAATGGAAGTTTACCCATTGCTAAGCAGGTTTGCTTTTAGCTGAGATTTTTCAAAACTGGCCAATCACAAATAAGTGTGGGAAATGAGGCATATTTAAGCTCCATAGGCAGGAATAATGGCCATAACTGGTTGTAGCTCCCATCTGCAGACAGTATGGCTGGTGTTGGAGAGGGCTCTCATTTTCGAGCGCAACGGTGGGGCATTGAGGAGTCAAAAGTAATGATTTGGCTCCTCGTCCATCATCATGATGCAAGACTCCTGCAGGGCCAGTTTCAGGGCATTGAGTACAAAGCGGAAGCCTGTAACCATCTAGCACATGATCTCAACAGTGCCACAGGCATCCCTCGGACTGATGAGCAGGTCAGACACCACTACTCAAAACTGAAGAGACGCAAGGAGGACCAACTGAACCAATGGATACATGAGGCCCATGAAATGGAAAATGCCCCACTACTGAGTATGTAGCCAAGGAATGAAGTATGTAAGAATTGCTATTGTAGTCTATATTATGGATAGGTATGTCTCAATATCCCTTCATTTACTTCACAGCTGCAGGTGTCCGTGCTGTGAATCAGCAAGCCTATGCAGATAGGCTGCGAAGTCTGTGCCACCAGGCAGGTTAGTAATTATTCTGCATGTGTTGTCATATAAAAGAAGTGAGAGAGCCTGAAAAAGAGTGTTGTAACCCATTAATAAAGGTATAATAAGTGTTGAATAACTTCTCTGCATGTACTGTTATATAAAATAAGTGAGATAGCGTGAAAAGGTGGTGTAAGCCATTAATAAAGGTATAATATGTCTTGAATAAAAGACCTCTGCATGCACTGATATATCAAATAAATGAGAGAGCCACTAGAAAAGTGTATAATGTAATTAATAAAGGTATAATTCCTGGAGTGTGTCCGTGTCACTTTTTTCTATATGTTGTTGTACCCTTGCATTATAGAAATAGTACTGTTGTATTAATCGCAGTCAACCCACACATGGGTAGGCCCATATAAAGTGGATGAAGGGAGTGCCAGTAGCTGTTAAAGCATATATACAGTCCTCAACTGTCAGTTCATGGCCGGCATGTGCAGGTTAATCTGGCACATGAGTAGCTTGTTATTCTGTTCCCCAGAAATGTCAGTGTGCTGCTAGAAATGTAGGGGGCTGTTAACATATACCTAATAATGTCAACTGAACACACCCAGATATGTAGATATATAAATATAAATGAAATATATAAATATGTAGCAGTAACATCCCTATCCAGGACAGTTTGTATGTCAGATACAGGTCAGGTATATCAAGAGCTAGCAAAACCCATTTCACAATTTAACGGATATTGCCGAGTGTAATAATACATGTAGGGGATATATACCTGCAGTCAATAGGAATGTAGTGTAAACTATAAGTATATAAAAGTTGTTAATGGAGGTATCTTTTTACACCCTACTGTATGTGCATAAACAATGCAATTCCACACCTCAATGGGTATGTCTAATCTCATAACATTTGTTGGGGCACATGTCCTATTAATTTATAAATATCTGCATTTACTTTGATGCATGTGCCCTGTTCACATACCACAATATTGGTGGCCTGTTGCCACCAATCAATCATGCATGCTGTTGGAATGTCCACTGCTGTTCTATAGATGCATGTGTTATGCTTGCTGTTCAACTGTTGGAACTCTGGTGGGTTGGGTTAATGGGAATACTACTGTATGCTGTTACAACTAAATTGGAATGCTGTTGGCTATTCCTAACCCATATTGTCATTAAATCCTCCTAAACATAGAATGTATGGGAAGGCCGGTCCCAGTAGACCCACCTGTCCCACCTCAGCTGGCGATGGCACCTGGCACCAGCAGGTCCGGTGCCCAGCCCGGGACCTCCTCCTCCATTGGTCCTGTGCCACCTTTGGGTGGAAGCACTGCAGGGGATGGGGCTCACCCCCCCATGCGAGCGTGGCCGGTGCAGGGCCACCTATCACTCTCCCAATGGTCCGGGCTGTGGTACGTAGGGAGATTGAGCGTTCAGTCACTGATCCTCTACGCCAGCTTGAGGCAAGAGTGGCGAGACTCATGGGTGAGCCTGCCCCTCCTAAGCAGCCCCCAGCACAGCCACCCTCCGGGATGTGAAGGTGCAGTGGTGACTGCCCATGGGTGGGGATCTCAGTTCCACTGTTGCCATCTGTGGGCTCATGGGCTTGTGATTTCCAAACATCCTTCCCCGTCAGTGGTGTTCACCCACCCCATATGTCACATTCAGCCCCTGTATGCATCTTGTTTGTCTTGTCTGTTTACCTCCCCAACCTACCTCCCAAAATATACCTACTTCCCCTACCCCACATTCCACTCTCACCTGAAAACAAATGGTCAATCTGCTCCCACCAAAAAAATTATGCCCCATACATAGCTGCCCATATTGCACACGTCTGCTGGACACATAAACTGAAATTTAATTGGCAGTACAACATACTTTGTTGTCCTCACCCCTCTCTCAGGGGTGGAAGGTTTAAAATTTCCCTCCAAATTACTAGTATATGCACAGCTGTTGCTGTTAAAGAAATGGGCAGCTATGAACCTTCCCTACACCCGTCCTGCATATCCCGAGCTGTTTTCCCTACTGTCTTTCCCTCTTTGTGCCCCTTTTTCACCACTCTTCTATCTCCCCATTTTTTTTCTTTCAAAGAAATGAGCGCGGGGTTTAGCAAGAGTAAGCACTTTTAATCAGTAGTTAGCGGGTTTGCATGAGTGTGCGCTTGTGTCTGCTTAGCTAAGTATTGCTAAGCGTCGTGCAAAGCCATGCAAACCCACTTACAACTGCTTAAAAGTGACTTAGTCACACTGCATGTGAGGGCCCTTGTTCTGCTTAGCAGCAAAAATAAAACACCACTGTTAGTCTCAAACCCTGGACCTTGGACACACTAGACTGCATGAAATACCACTAAGCCACAGTTGATATACAGCAAGTTGTTGATGAAATATATATATCATGCATCAGAATGAGTGAATGTAAAGGAAAGATAGGAATTCCATAACACAAAACCTGTTCTGTGGAACTTTACCAGCAGTTGTTGTGGAATTGCATTACATGACTGTGATAACAGAAGCAGACATTCTAGCAGTAAATAATGTTACAGCAGCACTTTACAACCCCCACTCAGTATCATAGCAGGACAATCCCCACCCAAATGTACAAAATACCTGTGTGTTCAAGGTCCAGCAAGGATGTAGGCAGGCATACACAGTACTGGAATTGTCCAGTTTTCATGAGCTTCCTGTGATAATGTCAACAAAAGAAAAAACACAAACTTTGCAGAAGTGAGTACATTAATATCCACAGCATAGCAGTTCCCAAACAGTTCAAGTGCCAAATGAAAACATCTCAATAACTACGTATGTATGGCAGCTAATTGTATAAGTAGAAAAGAAACTACATACTCCCATGTATCTTGTGTTAGCATTTGTAGGGGTGAGTACAATTCTACACTGTCAACTGTGTACTGGAAGTGGCAACATTCAGGTCTGAGTACAACATTCAAATCATTGGCTACACCCCTAGCATTAGTTATAGGAAGCATACCAACCTTTTGACTTACACAACGGTGTCCACAGCAAACAAGCATGGTCCCCACTTTGGAAAGCTGAAAGGGCTACACCTACCTGACTTAGCAATTTATAACATTGGGTTGCTATGACAGTGAGTACTGCAAGTACCACGCAGCAGGCTGCATGCAATTGCCAAATGGTGGCCACAAATTGGTGCAGAGGCCATCACATGCACATGTGCAGATACCTATAAAAGCAGGCTGTACTTGCTGTTCACACATGCAATCATTTCATTGCAGGTACGGAGGGAGAGAGTGAGAGAGAGAGAGACAGACGCAGACAACAGCAGCAGAAAAAAAGAAAAAGATAAAAAAATATATCAAAAGAAAAAGTAATATATTGAAAAACAAAAGAAAAAATAAAAGAATATATTGAAAAAAATAATATATTGAAAAAAATATATATTGAAAAAAAAATTATTGAAAAAAAATATATCTTAAAAAAAATATAAGATATAAAAAGGAAAATGTATTACAAAACACATGGAACCGACAAATACGAACATATAAAAAGGAAAGGTATGTAACAGCTATATATTTACTGGCATGTAGTAGATGTTTATGAAGAGTACTCTACATAGATTGAATCATCCATAAGTGGCAGCAGTATGTATCTATGCACAGATGCCCTGCATAACTACTGGCATGGAGAAATCAGTGTGTAGCTGTGTACAGTGGGATATGACTGTGACATATGTAGTTCAGCATTAAATGTCAAACATCTGATCCATGTTATCTGTGTTCTGTACAGTAGTGTGTACAATGTCTGTTTGGGGGAGTAGCGCATACGGTTATATAAACATGGATGTGACAAACTAACAAATGCATGATAGTCATATTAATGTGTAGCTTAGCATTGGCAACAGCTGTACCAGGCTAGTATGGTAATCTAGCATTTGCAGCTATATATACACCCTCTAATATTACTGTGTGCTTACATGTGACAACTGTTCATGTTGCAGCAAGGCCCAACAGGTCAGCCATGAGGTACACGAACTTACAAGAGTGTGGACCTTGGGTGTGTATGGCACACACATACGGAGAAATCTGTCTGTGTCAGATATATTAGCATCTGTACATGTGCATAGAGCAAGGGACATACTGAAACTGTTTGTGAAAGGTGGACATATATATGTTGTTGAAGGTTGTTATGTGCATATTTCTATGTAGGTTGTAGTGCGTGACAAACAAGACAGCATACAGTGCTGGTATATGACATGTGGTGGTTAAACGCTGTGGGTATGATTCGTCAGGCTTGCAGTGTTGCAGCCAGTGAGGCCTGCTAAAGCTACATGGGTTGAGAACACCTTCAATGCATTCCGCACAACACTATGCAATATTATGACATAACTGTATACCTTACAACCTTCACATAACTGATATCCCCACCATGAAAGGTGGACTGTATATGTGCCTATATGTACAGCAATGGATGTTTATATGTATGTGTATATATATATATATATATATATATATATATATATATATATATATATATATATATATATATATATATATATATATATATATATATATATATATATATATATATATATATATATATATATATAGAGAGAGAGAGAGAGACAGGGTCATATTTACTGCAACAGATGCCTGGTGACAAAGACTCTATCTCAATGTTGACACTGCATTGGCATCCCTTCTTGCAAAAACGCTGTACCTATTAACTACCACATAAGTGGTAGTCTACTTAACACCGAAGGTGTGATAAGAGACCATGGGACACAGGTGGACAGTAGTCTCCCCTTTGATAATCACAGTGCCACACTAGTCATGTCATCTGTCTATGTGGCACACGTCATCACAAAAGGTGTGTCATCCAGGGAAATATAGGTCAGTGTTCCCTTCTACTCATCACACATAAAGTCCATTATAGAGTACAATGCCCCATGTGGTATGTACCTCACAAGACATCTACAGCAACTGGAAATGACACAGACATACCTCACAAAGAGTAATACCTGCCTCAAACAGATGCCCTATGCAGACCGTCTCACAAACCCATAGCTAGACTGTGTCGCATACCGCCTACCCAGAGGTGACCTCTGCCTAACATACTAATCTATGTCAAACCCAGAGCTGTTGGACATGCTCCACTTAAACAGATCACAATCCCTATGAGCTACATGCTCTAGGGACCTAAACATTGTGACCTCAATAAACAGCACATGCTGGAGGGATAGATTCCTATCTCAGAGACATCCCATACTCTGAAACGAAACACCTATCAATAGCAAACAAAGCTCCTAATTAGCAGTCGTCATAAATAATCCTGATGATTGTATGGGAGATAGGAAATACACCCCGGGAATCACCTCTGTGGCTCTGCTTGACAGGACCACATGAAACTTAATTACCTGTGTGTCAAAGGCCAGGGTAGGATATGGCTAACTTCTATAGGCCCTAGGGCCAATAGCCTATTACCTACCTATGAAGCGATACACACCCATATGAACTTGTTGCAATAATTGCTATGTGAGGTTGACTGAGTGTGATGGTGAATGTGTTGATGAATGTGTCAGAGTTCTGTATATGTGTGATAGCTTAGTGGAAACTGTTTCTGTCATGGTATTATTTGTCCTAGATGTGATCCCAGCAAAAGATGTGTATGCAATTGCAAGGCAGAAAAAGCAGTATGCCATACGGTCTGACGTAGTCCCTTGGTGTCGACTGGGGTGTCCCATTGTAGGCTAAAGCAGTACATGTATGCTTATTGAGTGTTACAGCTGGTAAATCCAACTCCTGTTATGAACTGTAGTACTACCTGAAGCTGTATGCCTAAACAGCACAGTATGGTGTATGTTCACATTTCTTGGAACCACTGTTTTGTGTGTTCCCTATAGTCTTCACAGATTACATACTTCAGGCATAAGGTTTTGTAACAACTGACAAACAGTACTGTATGGTACACAGGTAAAGGTCATCTGGGTTGCCATACCTTTGTGTCTGGTTTGTATGTCTGATGTGTGTGTGTGCATGCCTGTACCATGACCTCAGTCATATGTGTGTTACAGGATATAAGTGCATATCTAGCAACATGTATAGTCTAGTACAGCAGTATGCCACCTATATTAATGAATGTGCACATATGTTAGGCAGGGGGTTGCCATCAATGACTAGTGTGGTATACTGGTAATACTGTAACTGGACTTTACAATCATTGCAATGGATTACATATTTCTTGATGCATTAGCATGATATATACCTCCTGTGGCTAGGTGGTGCATTGTGTCGCATACAGTGTGCCATGTGCTGTTGTATAGTCTTACATACTGGTTTATCTTTGTTGCTGTGCAAAACATGGTTTGATATATAGAGTGTGCCAGGCACTATCAGGCAGTTGTGGGCTGAGCACTGATATGTGGTATTGAAAGTGTGCATCCTCTGACAGCCAATAGGTTGCTATATATGGCAGTTAATTGATATCCGTACTTTAGAATGTTAAGTGTGCCACATGATTTGCTCACACATATTGTTTCATTGTCTTCCAGGGTCATGGCCCACCATCGTAACCCCACCTATGGCCCGGCAGAGGAGGAACAGATAACGACAAGCCTGGTGCAGCACTATGCCCCGCCGTTCTCCAGAACCAGCCAGGACCAGCATGAGCGGACTGCACTGTGGCAAGATCTTGTCCGTAGGGTAAATGACATAGGCATGCATAACTTGACATATGAGTAGGTACACCATCACTGCAGTGATTTAATTAGACATGTCCGGCAGCGTGCGTCTGATATCCGTAGACAACAGCTTGCCACAGGTGGTGGGGTAGCCATCCATCCCCCCCTCACCAGAGTGGAGGAGCTGCTCCTGAGCCAGGTGGCTCCTGACCAACAACAACAACAACAAGTAACATATATCATCATGGAGGCCAGAGCCACCCAGCAAGTTGAGACGGAGCATGTAGGTAACATGGCATAGCTGTAGACTACTGTTACCTCTATTGGTAGAGCATGCTTATGTGAGATGTGTACTGTGTAGTTAGAAGATGTGATGCCTAGTGTTGTGCAATACTAATAATTAGGAATATAATCTGTAGGCCTGTGACTGTCAACAGTTGTACTACTGTAAGATTGCAGACACGCAGTAGCAATGCCACAGTTGTTGCCACTGACAGACTGTCTCATATCCTTGTAGGTCCCTCTGGTGTGAAAGCAAGGCAGCAGACCCATGCTGGTGAGTGTGTTCTACATTTAACATTGCTAATTATATGTGCATGTCATAGGTGAGGTGCAGGCCATGTACACGTAACACACCTACGCATAATGCATGCTGTGCATGTTTGCTGTGAGACAATGCACATCCCAGTAATGTGGGTAGCTGCCTAAAACGCATACAATACACAGAGCATCCCACCCAATTGTGGCAACACTGTAGTGGACATTGGATAGGCAGAGTCAATACACATGCACACAACATACACAACTTTGTCATACGCAGTACATGTTAACATGCTACACATGGCATATTCAGACACCCGCTGTAAGGTCACACTCCAGTATCCCAAATGTCATCCACACAGCACACATAATATACCTGAGGGGTAGATGCCTCTCATATGGCTGTGCGACACTCTTCAGCACATAACACATTCATGTTAGGCAATGCCCCCTATTGGGCACCATACAAACCCATGTAACAACTGGCTGTGAAATGGTGAATGTAGCCATGGTACTGCAGTTCCGGTACAGCATGGTATGTGCCAGTCTGGCACACATTAGTAGCCTTGAGTAACCACATGATGCTGCATGATGACGGCTCATGGTACTACACCCCATCCAGTTACAGTGGCCACAGTACTACACATAGCATTAACTGCTATGCACCTCAATGTTGTGTGCGTGCAAATATATGCACCGATACACAATATGCATCGCAATCACCATTTTTACAAAGTGACACATATATGTCTTGCAATGCTATTGAGTGTATAGGTCACATGACACACACTGTGTTTGTGTGATGTTTAATGTTGCAGTTGTGTTGTAGCATGCCATGTCATGGCTGGCACTGGCATGTCCACAATATGTCCTACACTCACCATAACCACTGTACAATGGCTATGTTGAGCAATGGTATTCCATCAGGTATACATGCACCACTCATCCTGTGTGTATACATAGCATGCATGTGCTAAACCTGTGCCCACAATTATCTGCTATAGACACAGATGCTCTAATCAGAAATAGATATCTATGTGACACACAGATACACATCCAGCCATGGTATGTATACCTGTGAGTGATGGTGCACAGAACATTGCAGAGCTTTTAATACTTGCACAGCAATGTTGTGTCCATGTACACATTGCGTTCCAGGGTGAGGCCAATCACTGAACAACAACACACATGCATCAAAACCATGCATACTGTTATTAGCAAGGGCTGTCTACACCCGCACTACATGCTGTTGAGCAACACATGTCCTGCATGCTGACACGTGTGATATAACTGTTTGCCTTGTGATACTGTACCCCACCATCACCCGCTATTGAGTATGTTTTGGATTGCTGGTGGCGCGTGTGTGTGTGTTTGCGTGTCTGTGTGTGTGTGTGTGTGTGTGTGTGTGTGTGTGTGTGTGTGTGTGTGTGTGTGTGTGTGTGTGTCTGTTTTAGTGAGGAGTGCATTTGTGGGCATGTGTGCATGTGTGCATGTGTTCATGTGTTCATGTGTGCATGGGTGCATGTGTGCATTTGTGCATGTGTTCATGTGTGCATGTGTGCATGTGTGCATGTGTTCATGTGTGCATGTGTGCATGTGTTCATGTGTAAATGTGTTCATGTGTGCATGTGTTCATGTGTGCCGACATCATGTACAGGTCATAAAGTGTGTTTCCTGTCTTCCTCTCACAGGTGCTGACTTTGGGCTGGTTCACTGCAGCAGGGAAACTAATGTCACTGAGCAAAATAGTGATAATGATGATAGGTGTGTTGAGGCATAGGCATGTTTGCCAGGGTCTGTCATTGAGCCACCAATCGACAGTACACAAGTGTCCACCCCATCCATGCACACAGTCATACTGCCAAGACATCCATCACCAATGCCCTTAGCTGAGGGACAGTGTACAGTCAGCATTGGCCAGAACAGTGTGGTATCCATGGCACATGCATCCCGACACAGCAGCCATACCCAGATGTCTGGAAGGGTACCACATAGGCAGATGTCCAGGGGTTCTTATCGGAGCACTGCTGCTCATCATGCCACTGGCAGATGTGCCACAGGTCTTACAACCTCACACATGTTCCAGGCTGTCATGGAGGCACAGGAACGTATGGAACGGTACACCAGACTAGGACTAAGGGCACAGAGGGCACATAACACTGCCGTAATTGACAGTATCCATGACCTAGCAGGTGCCATCCGTAATTACACTGAGGTCATTGATAGACATTGGGGAGAGACATTAGATGTCCTCCGCAATGTCATGCCCATGTGTCAGGACAGTGCGGGATGGTTGAGTCGTCGACGTGGATGTATGCCAGCAACATCAGCAGCTGGCAGTCGCCACAGACATCCCTCAAGTCACAGCTGCTCCTGTAGTGCCAGTACCAGCCCCAGCAATGTTGGGGGTGGGCTGTCCATAGAACGTCCTAGAAGACCACGTGCACATGGCTCTGGACAGTCTCAGCAGGGACCTGGGTCCAGTGTACATCCATCTACCTCTGGGGATAGTACCCAGTCTAGCTTAGTACCTGATAGTGTCAGTAGCACTCCTGCCAGGCACAGGTACCCTATCCATGGCCAGAGACGGTGATCTGTAAAACTTGGTAGGTACAGTCTGTGGCTGTCCCACAAATACCCATATATGGCAGCCACATGGTGGAACCGTGTGCATGCAGGCACACACACACATAAACCAGACACCTAGGGCTAAAACATACCCGCACACATTACATCAACATTGGCCCATAGCAGTACTCTTGCCCCTCACGCACACACACACACACACACACACACACACACACACACACACACACACACACATACATGTCAATTGGATGGCTCACTGTAGGCCTCTTGCAAACCAACAACACACCCTGTGCATATGATGAAACCTGTGCCACCTCCTGTCATCTGTAACATTGATGCAGGAACAGGCTACCATGGTGCTGATGTACAGGGTGACTTTATAGCAGTATAGCAATGTTACCATGTTGTCGCAGTCGAGTGTAATGATACGCTTGAAGGTGTAGCTAAGCAGGCATGATGCATTAAAGCTATGATTGTCATTGTAGTATTGTTTACACCAGTGTTAGCTAAAATAGTGTATTGTCCACCCATGTGCCACTTGGCTGATGTCTGTAGTATTGGCAGCATGGGTTAGAGAGTGGACAAGTATGTGTGGGATGTGTGTAGCACAGATTTGCAGGAACACATTTGTGAACATGGTGGAGGTGCACTGTCTGCATGTACGTGCATAGTAGACACATGGGCAGGGTGACATGCCCTGTATTACACAGTAACACTCCATAGTTTCTATTGGTGGCCAGTATGCATTGTACTACACACATTTCGGAACCTGACTACACATGTGTGTATGACATGGTTTGACACTGTGCTGTGGGTGATGCTGTTACTATCTGCCATTGTTTTGCATTCTGGTAGTATACATAACTTCAACAGCCTGACCATAACCAATCGTTAGATGATGTCTTGACAACTGACACACAGATGTAGGACACACAGCAACATTTGGATCCTTCAGGTACTGTACTATGCCAGTAACCAGTGGTATTCACCTGCACTCATTACTGAGACCACTCCTGTGCATATAGCTCTCTTAGGTACAAGCAATCACAGTAGGGATATGTCCGTCCATGTCTGGTAATGCATACTGTGGCCTATAATACATTCTCCAGATGACGCACACATCCTCCACAAGGGTATCATACAGACATATACCTGTTGTCAAAACCATGTTGTAAAGCTATAAGTCAAACTAAGCATAGTCATCCACCTTTACGGAACATAGTATCCCCACAGTACCACATAGGTAGTAGCCACCAACATGATGAACAGGTACTGATGTGTACATGCAACCAAGTGTTACGTTATCTCTCCTTTGATAATCGCATTTCCTAAGGTATTTTGAAATCCCTCGGTGGATCACATAAGCAATAAGGGGTCTGCATGCATATCCACAAAGGTTGTTGTACACCTATAATGAATAGTCATCATTGACAGACTTTGCTGCGTTTAAACAGGTCTGATATATACCTCAGCCATGAACCCTCACTCACACAATTCAATAGAAACTGTAATAAGTGTGTGTAACACGGATGACCTAGGCCAGGGATCACTGCAGTGGCTGGCCTTGTCACAAGCATACAGATGTGACCTAAGGTCTGGGAAGCAGCAGCACAGTCTGGCAAAGATGACAACTGTGTCCTTGGAGAAAGCAGGGTTCCCACACATGCAATAATTGAGGTAACATGTACTTATATGTATTTGCCACACAGCTACCTCACATGTGCAGTGCATACTGATATGTCATACACTAGTAAAAGCAGAACCCACAACACACTGACCAACAGTGTCATACACACTCACCAAATGCAGGATTCAAACCCCTACCTAATTGCTTTATGATATTAGAGGAATATGCATTAACACCATGGGCTATATACATTACTGGGAGGTCTTTTTTTCCACAGGTATATTTGTAGCATGGTGACATCATCAGACTTGACAAAGAGTATACTACTTGTAAGGTGTTCTACTACTCTATAAAGAGATTGCTTCTCTCCAAGGTCATTACACACAAACACAGTTGTTAAGTGCAGGATTCAAATCCCTACCTAACTATTTCATGATACTAGAGGAGTACGCATTAACACGACGTGCTATACACATTACTGGCATTTTTTTTCCACAGGTATATGTGTAGGATGGTGACATCATCAGACATGACAAAGATAAGTATACCACTTGTAAGGTGTTCTACTACTCTACAAAAAGGCTGCTCCTCTCTAAGGTAATTACACATAGACACAAACACACATCAGGAGCAGGATTCAGACCCCTATCTAATTACTTCATGATACTAGAGAAGCACGCATTAACATGATGTGCTATACACATTACTGGGATGCCTTTTTTCCACAGGTATATTTCTAGGATGGTGACGTCATCAGACTTGACAAAGATAAGTATACCACTTGTAAGGTGGTATACTACTCTACAAAAAGGCTGCTCCTCTCCAAGGTAATTACACACAAACACATACAGAAGTCAAGTGCAGGATTCAAACCCCTACATCACGATACTAAAAGGAGTACACCTTAACACAATGTGCTGTACACATTACTAGGAGCTCTTTTTTCCACAGGTATATTTGTAGGATGGTGACATCATCAGACTTGACATAGATATGTATGCCACTTTTAAAGTGTTCTACTACTCTCCAAAAAGGTTGTTCCTTTCCAAGGTGATTATATACAAACACACACTGTTGTCAAGTGCAGGATTCAAACCCCTACCCAACTACTTCATGATACTAGATGAGCACACATTAACACAACATGCTACACACATTACTGGAAAATCTATTTTCCACAGGTATATTTGTACACATTAACACAACATGCTACACACATTATTGGGCAGTCTATTTTTCACAGGTATATTTGTAGGACTGTGACATCATCAGACTTGACAAAGATAAGAATACCACTTGTAAGGTGTTCTACTATACAAAAAGGTTGCTCTTCTCCAAGGTAATTACATACAACAGCACAGTTGTCAAGTGCAGGATTCAAACCGCTATCTAACTACTTCATGACATTTGAAGAGTACACATGAACACATCTTGCTATACACATCACTGGGAAGTCTTTTTTCCACAGATATATTTGTAGGATGGTGTCATCATCAGACTTGACAAAGATTAGTATAACACTTTTAAGGTGTTTTACTACTCTCCAAAAAGGTTGCGCCTTCCCAAGAAGACCACACACAAATGTCAAGTGTAGGATCCAGACCCCTGCCTAACTACTTTATGATACTACAGGAGTGCGCACTTACACGACATGCTATACATATTATTGTAAGCGTTTTTTTTCCACAGGTATATATGTAGGATGGTGACATCATCAGACTATACAAAGTGGGTTACATTAGGTGACATTAGGTGGGCTACATAGAAGGAATGTCTAAACACTTTGGCCATGTGATCATCAAAGGGGAGTTTACTATCTACCTGTGTCCCCAGGGCCATAATGACTTTCTCCGTACATACTGGATTACCACCTGTGTGGTAATTTGTGTGCACTTTGTTTTACCCAAAGGGGATGACTATGCATTCTTTGGTATTCAGCTTGAAGGCATTGTTTTGACACCAGGTATCAGTCTCTGTAAGACACTTCTGGAGGATGTCTGTGTCAGCTGTAGAGCTGATCATGGACCACAGTTAGCAGTCATCTGCAAACCTGTAAACCTGCAAATCTGCAAACCTGTTCAGCCATACACCTCCCATGCTTGCCTGTACTTCTGAGCAGTATCTACTGAACAGATGGGGTCCCAGGACCAAGACCCGTGGGATGCCATTTGTGACTGGCTTAGAGTCAGACATGGTACCGGCAACTCTGAACGTTCCACTTTGGTCTTGGGAGGTGTGCAGTTTGCTTTCGAAAATGTCTTCACAGTGGTTTCATTGACTGGGTGGGGGGGGGGGCAGGATGTGGATGTCCAGTGTGATTACTTTATGATCTGATATTACAGCGAGGGGTTTATCTCTGTTGTGGAACATTGGTACCCCATGTTGGTGATGATCATGTCCAGTATGTTGTCACCTCTAGTGGGTGTGGTGACCAGCTGTTCCAGGGTGTTAGAGTTTTTAAACTCTAGGAAACATTGGGCAAAGGACGTTGTACACAAGTAATTCTCCTACTCAATGTTTGGGTAGTTGTAATCTCCTCATATAATGGTGTTTGATAGGACCTTTATATTTTCCACTGTTCTCAGTGAGGTTCCTGAGACAAGGTACATGATCTGTAGCAGGCTACAATCTGATGAGCAGCTTTGCCCAATGTTAGTTGCACTTGCATGGTCTCCAAGGCCTCATGCTGTGCCACTAACCTGAAGGTGTGGATATCCATAAGGTAAATGGTTACACCCCTTCCTTTTGTATTTCACTCATGGTTTTGGGTCTGAAGGACAGAGGGATTGTGAGTGTTTTACATGGAGCATGTCCAACAGCTCTGTGTTTGACATAGCTTTGTATGTTAGGCAGTGAACACCTCTGAGTAGGCGATATGCAAGGGAGTACGGATGGAGCATTTTGAGATGGTCTGTATATGGCATGTACTTGAGGCCACTAATGCTCTTTGTGAGGTATTGCTGCAGGATTTCCAGTTGTTGTAGTTGTCTTGTGAGGTACATAGCTAAAGTGGCGTTGTACTCTATTATATTTCTAGTGAGGGATGAGTAGAGGGGAACAATGTCCTCTTCTATTCTGCATGAGACACATTTTGTGATGAGATGTGCCACATAGGAGGGGTTCCTGACTACTGTGGGAATATGATTATCACAGTTGTGTCCATTGTCCACCTGTGACCCAAGGTCTCTTGTCACACTTTCAGTGTGAAATATACTACCACCTATGTTGTAGTTCTTGGCTACAGAATTTTTAACAAAGGGGATGACAATGCACCTTTTGGCATTGAGCTAGAGCCCATGGCATTGACAACAGCTATCTGTCTCAGTGAGGCCCTTTTTAGGATGTCCACATCTTTAGTGTTTACAATTATGGCTCCTAGTTTGCAATCCTCTGGAAACTTCAGTAGCCACAGACCTTCCATGTTAAAGTTTACTTCAGGAAGTAGATACTACACAGCCTGGGAAGTTATCTGGTCCCATGGCTGCTGTGATACTGGCTTTGGAGAGTGTTTTTTACCTGTGCAGCCGTGATGACAGCAACTTTGCAGTCTTCCATTATAGAGATGTGCTCTTTCATGGGTGAGAGGGGGGTAAAGTTAACACTGATCCTATCTGCGAGGATGTTTGCAATATCAGTTGGGTCTGTATATTTAGTGCCATTGAGCTGTAACTCAGAACAGATCTGAGTGTAGCCATGACATGGACCTGTCTGTTGGGCAGAGATCTCCTGAGTAGACAGTATGCAACAGAGTACAGATTGGGTTACATTCAGTCTTGTTGCATGGGGCAACTATTTGAGGCCAGTAATCCTCTTGTTAAGGTACTTCAGTGGTCTTTCTGGCTGTTGAATGTGCCTAGTCAGATTAATCACAAGTGTGTTATGGTACTCTCTGACGGGTCGGATGACCGCTGAGTAGTGGGAAGCTCCTTTGACCTACATGCACAGACCTTGGCAGTTTGTGTGAACACATAGCATGGTTTTCTGACCACTTTGTGAATGTGTTTCTGGAAGTAGAGATGATTATCCACATCTGTCCATAGATCCCTTATTATCACATCCGTATTTAGCCTAAGTGTGTGAGCATGCCCAGTATGACCTTTCAATATGTTGCTGCCTGACATTTGCTTCATTTCTTTAAGTGTGTGAGCATGCCCAGTATGACCTTTCAGTGTGATGCTGAATGAAATCCATTACTTTTGTTGGGGTGTGTGAGCACGCCTGGTATAGACATTTATACTATATGTGTATGGAAAATCAAGTTGTATTTTTACAGCAGGGCTCACCTTTGTGTCATAGATCAACTGGGATCATGCTGTGCCTGCAGGGCAGAGATGGTCTGCACCTGTCACCCCTGGGATTCAGGTTACTGGCTAAGGCTCTTGCCACCCCTATAGTGCCTTTTTTAGGCAAACTTCAAAGGACAAAACCACCACCATAACAGGTACAAGCATGCAAAATCTGAAGGTAATGCTACTCAATGCTAGAAGTCTAAACCTCAAAATGCACTCTCTCGAGGCACTCCTAAAAATGGAGAACATTGATATCTGTGCAGTAACTGAGACCTGGTTCAAGGCTCCAGAGAGCACCCCTGCAATACCAGGCTACAACTCTTACCACACTTTTCGGCCACCAAACCAGGACCGAAACACTAAAGGTGGAGGAGTGTCAATATTCACCAAGGATATTCACACCACCAGGCCAGTTGGCCAACACAATGTGTCTGAAATTCTCCAAGTGCAACTAACACTAGGTAAGACTGCAATCCAAATTGTAGCTTGCTACAGATCCCCCACCATACCCCAAGATTCTCACTACACCTTTCTAAACATACTGGAAAATATTAAGATAGAACCAAACACCCTAATACTGGGTGATTTTAACTACCCTGCCATTAACTGGGAAAACTACTCATGTCCCAACACCTAAATTCCAATGCCCTGGATCAACTAATCCATAGTCACACCAGGGGCTCCAATATCCTAGACCTGGTCATTACCAACATGGGAAATCAATGCTCCATACCTATGGTCACCCCCTCGTTAGTCAGGTCTGACCATAAGCTAATCACCCTTAACATCCACATCCCACCCCCACCCCCCAGTAAAGAAACCACTATAAAAAACTTCTCCAAAGCCAACTTCATGCTACTCAAGTCAGAAGTGACAAACTTCATAACACCCATGCAGACGGGAACTGAAAGTTCAACTGCTGAATCCTACACTAAGGCACTGTACGAGCACATCCACTCATGCATGAATCGTGCCATCCCAAATAGAACCAAAATGCTCTCATCCAAAAAGGAAGCCAATCTGGTGGTCCCCTGCCATAAACAAACTTTACAACAAAAGGAAGAAACTTTTGCAGAAAAGAAGAAAATCCCAGGATGCAAAAACTCCCTTACTAGCCTCAGTAAGAAACTGAGATGCCTCATAAAATCCTCCAAAGCTAGTTACAAAATAAAATTGCCAAAGATTCCAAAGACAACCACAAAGCATTCTATAACTATGTCAAGAATCTAAATGGCAATGCTCAGATCTGCTCTGAGCTAAAACAGAATGGCATTAAATATACTGATCCAAAGGATATTGCCAATATCCTGACAGATCGATTCAGTGCCAACTTCACCCCCCTCTCCCCCCCTAAATGGCCCATCTCAATACCCGAAGATTGCCAAATTCCAGTAATAACGGCCACACAGGTACAAAACGCACTCTCTAAAGCCAAGAATACAGCATCCATGGGACCAGATGACATCCCAGGCTGTGTACTACATGAACTACAATATGAACTGGCACCTCACCTAAGTGTCATGTTTAATCATAGCCTCACCTCTGGTTTCGTGCCCACTGAGTGGCGCAGAGCTACAGTTATCCCAATCCACAAGGGGGGATCCACCTTGGATCCCGGAAACTACTGTCCCATCAGTCTGACAAGCCTTATCTGCAAGGCCATGGAGCGTATTATCATGGAACTTATAAATAAAGACATTGGCAACCTTCAAACATTGGACCCCACCCAGTTTGGGTTTGTGAAGGGCCGATCTTGTCTCCTGAACCTGATTGACTTCTTTGAATCAGTCTCCAGAGCCATGGACAAGGGTAAGGTGGTCCACACAACCTATCTAGACCTTGCCAAAGCCTTTGATACCATCCCCCACTCTGGAATCATAGATAAACTTACTAAGTTGGGCATTAATCCCTATGTCACCCAATTGGTTGCTAAATGGCTTACTGATAGAACCCACACTGTAAAAGTAGCCGACTCCAAATCCAGCTCCAGACAAGTGACAAGTGGAGTACCTCAGGGTTCAGTCTTGGGGCCGCTCTTGTTTGGCATCTACTTCTCTGAAGTACAGGTCAACACTAAGGGACTCTGGCTAACAAAGTTTGCAGATGACTGCAAACTGGGAGCCATTATTGAATCCCCAAATGATGTGGATACTCTACAAAAGGGCCTTACAGAAACAGATGCTTGGTGCCAGAGCCATGGGCTCAAGCTCAATGCCAAGAAATGTATTGTTATCCCCTTTGGGAAAAAACATGTATCCATGAATTACCATATAGGTGGCAGTACACTAAACACAGAAAGTGTGATAAGAGACTTAGGGACACAGGTGGACAGTGGTCTCACCTTCGATAACCACATCGCCACAACAGGGAAAATTGGGATTCACTATCCTTATACTCATTTGCATAGGATTGCCTACTAATGCTTGGTTACATCTCTCAGACTGAGCTTTTCCCCTTAGCAACCACTACTCAGTAGCCATGTTGTCTTCAGCCTGCCATTAACGTGCATGGCAGATGGATATTTTTAATAAAATGCCTATTTTTGGCTTTTATTTTTTTTCTGGTTTTTAGAGCACCGCACGTTTGTGCGGTGCTGCGCTACGCTTAAACATTGGAGATCGGGGGAAAAATATTTTTTTATTATTTTGCAACACATAAAAATGCCAATGGCCTTATATTTGGCCATTGGCATGCTTCCTCAACTGGATGCATCCTTTATTTGGAGCTGTCATAGCTCCATTTTGCTATTTGCAGAACGGTACTCAGTTATATTTGGCTTTTATTTTTTTTTTGGTTTTTAGAGCACCGCACGTTTGTGCGGCGCTGCGCTACGCTTAAACATTGGAGATCGGGGGAAAAATATTTTTTTATTATTTTGCAACACATAAAAATGCCAATGGCCTTATATTTGGCCATTGGCATGCTTCCTCAACTGGATGCATCCTTTATTTGGAGCTGTCATAGCTCCATTTTGCTATTTGCAGAACGGTACTCAGTTACCAACGGAGTACATTTCTGCAAATAACACTACTCTTACTCGGACAGGTTAGTGTTTCCTGGATCACAAATTTACCTCATTTGCATAGCTTTAAGCAGCAAATGAGGTAATTTGCATAACCTAACACTGTCCGTGCAAGAGTAGTTTTTGGAGCTCTCATGCATGCCCCTGGAGGCTGTTCCTGGATCGCTCGGCAGACATATTGGCTGTCTGGAGTCTTACTGTACTCTTAGACTCCGTGCAAGCCTTCATGGATCCGTCCCAATGTCTTTGCTTCTGTGGACATTTAAAATGAGGTCTGATGTGGGTAATGCTATCTTCTTGGCTGTTGCTAAGTGTGTAGTAAGACAGGTTGATTTGTTTTCATGAGGGCAGAGTGATCCATTGCAGTATTGTCATTTACAGTAGCCAGTTGTACTGCTGTAGAATCTGGCATTGACAAGTTTGGGGTTCTGCAGGCAGAACAAATCTGCAAATTTTGTTTAAAGTAAGTTTGTATCTTGTATGTGTTTGTGCATGAAAGAAGGGTTACAGCTCAGAGCCCATACACAATTCCTTTTCATCCAATCAGGCAGCACTACAACTTGAATTGCACTCTCCTATACCTGTGTATACTTAAATCACAAGAAACTAACCAGCAGCCAGCAATTTATAGATAGATTATGGTAAAAATAATATAATAAAGTTAATGTTTGATTTTCTGTCTTAACTTACTGAACTGATTGAGTAAAACCAAAAAGAAATCAAAATTTTCTTTCATTGCACTAAACAGTTAGTTACTGATTATGGTAAGTACAGTAACAGCTCTAACTTGAGAATGAAATAAATTTATAGATGGACTGTGTCATTTTAAGAACATGTCAGAACAACATGTTCCACTTTGCAGTTAATTAGGTAGAATGTCAGCAACAAAATGTTCCTTTTTAACCTCTGTCTTAAAAAGTTTTGAAAGACAAACCAAACTTTGCAACAGTAGTCACTAAGAAATCAGAAGATACTGCCAATATATGCCACTTTCGAGTCACTCAAAAATAACTTTTACAAAGTTCTGTGTTCAGAATGAAGTAATAATATATATAGCAAGAAGTGTTGGAAATGCAAATAAAATATCAAACTATAAGTGAATTACATGCTGAAATATAACTGTCCTCTAGGCATACACTATAGCAGTGGCTCATATGCAGATACTTCATAAGTGAACTTATAGGCTGTACTGGTCCGGCTGTACTCTAGGAAGCTGGAAGACACATTACAAATCCTGAAAGCAGGTGATGATACTTCAGCTGCATAAAAGCAATAAAACAAAATGCCTTGTCTGTTATGCAGTGCAATAGGAAATAATTGTATATAGTTTTAACAGGTGGAAAGGGAATTGTCATTTAAAAAACAAAACAAAAAAAGATATCAAAGTAACAAGTTACCTAATCTGGCACATGTGCTTTCAAATCAGTTTAAGAGCTTCTACAGTTTTCCGACTGCAGGCCATTTAAGAAAATAAAACAGGACAATAACTATTTCAGCCATATTAACTTTATGAAAAAAGCTTACTATGACTTAATGTCTAAAATAGTGTGTAAAAACCATTAAATATTTATTAGGTCATATAACTAGGTTTAATAAAAATGTATCACTCTTCCAATAAGCTCTCAGTCAACATTCTGAAAGACTACCTTCTCTCAAACAAAAGCAGTATGACTTGGAACTCTGTCAGCTTAGCTGCCCTCACTCCTTCCGTCCCTATGGAGCTCTAGACATCACCTCTCAGCAAAGGGTCATAGCAGCCTTTCACCTTAAAGAAATCCATGCTAAACAAGTGTATAAACTCCTCAAAAACATCAAAAAAGAATTCGCTCAAACTATACAAATTTTCACCCAGCATTCTTTAATTTCTCAACGCCTTTATCAACATGACACTAACAAGTTATATCCTTTCTCAGTTTAAATGTGCCTGTGTAGTACCCTGTTAAAAACATCGGAGCCAAACATTGTTCAAGACAATCAGACTGACTAGGTAGAAGCCCATTTTTCAGAGAAGGCCTGGTAAGAAAAGCTCCAAATTATTACAAGACATTTTAACAACAATTATTTATTTAATGGGAAAGTCCGATTTAGAACAAAGCCAATTTTCAGTGGAGGCCCAGGGAGAAACACTCCAGACACATGTCTTTGTAATGTGGGAGGAAACCTGAGCAACCTGAAGAAACCCACACAAGCAGAGGGAGGGCATGCAGACTCCACACAGAAAGCATCCCAGCCAAGAATCAAACTGTAGAACTGCTTGCTATAAGGCAGCAATGCAACCGCTGCACCACTGTGCCGTCCAAGCAATAATTTTACAATCTTCAAAAACAAAACAAAAACATCTACTGTTTAAATAATTATAACAAATTAGACATAATTTTAAAATATTGGTTAAGAATTGATGCAAATTATATGACAGTCATTTAATATTTAGAGAAATTTTCAGCAGTTTGTAGAGAAATTAAAGGTAGGTTAGTCTAAAACAAACAGTAATTGTAATATGAAGTGAGGGAAAAACATGCTTATGGTATATGTAGAGAGACAGTCAGGGAAGAGAATTTGATAGAAGTAAGGAAGTAAGTGAAGAAGGGAGAGTAAGGAATTACAACGGATGGCAAGGTAATTGTTCACATTTAGGGATATAATTTATCCTGGTTTTGGGCAAGAACAGAGACAGATTTTAGACAAGAAATCTTTTAGAGTGATTTTGAAAGAAGTTTACTCTAGAGATGTTTACAGATATGAGTCAAACCATTCATTCTATCAATAATGTTTGATGCCTTAAGAAATTAATGAAAATCAATTACCTTTGACCTAGGTTTTGTTTCCTATTTGTGACGTTACAGAAAAAAAGAACATTTCAGGTAAACACAAAGAACTCTGTTTGACAAAGCAGAACTTACAACTGGAGGCCCTCAGGGGTCCATTCTGAACTTCTTCTATTTTCCTATTTCTTCATAACCTCATCTTAGATCTTCTTAAGCTTGCCCTCCAATGTTTACAAATATCATCCTATCCTTCATTTGGATAAAATAACAACCAATTTACAATTAAACTACAAGCAATTGTATCTGCCTTTGGATTCAGATAATGATAAACAAACTTCCAATCTCTGCCAAAAACCTGCAGGTTATGATCTGTACAGTTCTAAAATAATATTAAATTACACACAGATTACTGTAGGATACCTACTTGGAAATATGATTAATGAAGATTTTGAAGACTTATACCTAAAACCTCCCAAGGAAGAAACTCTGTCATTTAAGCCACAAACACACAGAAAACACTAGCTAAAGTACTGACACAAAACAGATACAAGATATCTGAATTTCTCTCTCTGGATGCAAGTGAAAGTAGTATTATTACCAAAATTAGACTATGCCATATTCAGTACGGGCAGGATTCACAAAGGCTTGCACAGAGTGTAAGAGACGTGTAAGATTCCATGCAAGCCTCGCTCCAGGGAGCATGCTACAGACAACACTCTCACACACAGGAACCCCACCCAGACGTCCTGAAGACACTGGACAGTATGAATGTCCCACCAAATACCAAACAAGGTACTCACAAATTACCACATTGGTGGTAAACCATTATGTATGCAAGAAGTAATCAGGGACCTAGGGACACAAGTGGACAGTAACCTGTTATGTGACACTCACATTGCCAATGTGGATAGGAAGACTGTCTATATTGGACACCGTATCATGAAAGGATTCACATCTACGTCAACAGAGGTCATTGTGCCCTTGTACTGTTCTCTTATCAGACCCATAATCTAGTACAATGCCTCATTTGGGATGTATCTTACCTGACACCTGCAGCGGTTAGAAAGACCTCAAAGGTACCTCAACAAGAGGATAAAGGGCCTCAAATATATGTCATATGCTGCCTGGCTGTAGAGACCCCAGCTGAAAGCAGTCACATACTGCCTACACAGAGGCATTGTATGTCTGTTGTACAAGGCCATGTCCAACACAGGAGTAATGGACATGCTCCACCCCAGAAAAATCAAAGCCATTGGAGCTGTGAGAGTGACAGATGTCAACCTCAACACATAATGAAATAGGATGTGCTGGAGGGACAGATACATAACCCAGAGGCTCCCCACACCCTGGAACAGGATCCCACTCCATGTTAGGCAGAGCCCCTCACTGACACTTCTCAACAGGAATATTGCCAAGTGGATGGATGATCGTAGATGTACACTGGGGGTCTTCACTGTGTCACGTCCAGACAGAGGCACAGTAAAGTACATCATAAATGGCCATAATATTCACATAGCAAGGGGTGGCGAAAGACACACACACTCTGGCTAGGCTTACAAATGCCCTAGGGTGGATAGCCTAGTATGAACCTATGAACCTATGAAGATACAAATTGTACAGGACACTAAGGATAATCCCAAGGCTTACTCAACTGATGGTAGGAACCATGTTGGGAATGCACAGATATGCTCTGAATCACACAAATATTACAAACAACATACCAAACACACACACATATTGCCAACTTACAACCTAACAGGTGCAGTGCAACCCACCCCCCCAGAATGCAAAATATCTATCCCAGCAGACTGCTGGCCCCCTGACATTGCAGATGCTGAGGTAACAGCCAGCATCTACAAAGCAAAACACACAGCAGCAATGGTATGATATGGTGTCCTGGGCTGAGTCCAACATGGACTCCAAGAAGAATGGAATGCCAAATCACACTACTGCTCACTGTCAGCCTTACCACAGGATATGCACCCAAAGAGCAGTGTACAACAACAGTGGTCCTTCTCAACAAAGGTGTTGCCTGAATGGATACTGCAAACTACCACCCCAGAATCCTGACAAGCTTGGTCTGCACAGCTATGGAAAGGATCAGCATGTACCGCAGACATAAAGATATCGGGGACCTACTGACACTGGACCCTACCCAGTGTGGCTGTCTTAAGTGCAGATCCTGCCCCTAAACATGTTTGACTCATTTGAAACAGTCATTAAGGTCATTGATGAGGGCAATGTGGTCCACACAGTGTAGCTGGACCTTGCAAATGCTTCCATACAATACCCTACGTGTTCAGTATAGATATGTTCACCAGCTGAAATATAAACCCCTATGTCAGTAAAGGGGTTGCAAACCAGACCAAGGACAGAACTAACATGGTCAGACATGCTGCAGCCATGTCAGACTACAAACCAGATATAAGTGGCATCCCACAAGGCTTGGTCCTGGGACCTCCCTCGTTTGGTATATATGTCCCATAGGTACAGACCAACATGGAAGGACTGTGCCTGAACATGTATGCAGAGGACTACAAACTGCCCACCATATGTGACCCCCTGCTGACACAAGCATCCCACAAAAGGGCCACACAGAAACAGACAACTGGTGCCATAGCCATGTCAGCAAGCTAATTGCAGAAAAGTGTATAGTCAACCCCTGTGGATATACAGTAATTGCCCACCAATTACCACATAGGTGTTAACCCATTACGTACCTAACATGTAATGAGAGACCTGGGGACACAAGGTGATAGATATCCTGCATTGGACAAGCATGTGGCTGTAGTGTTCACAGAAACATACCATATACCCACCTAATCATGAAGGTTGTCAGATCTAGATAAGGGGAGGTCATTGTGGCTCTGCAGTCATCCTTCATCAGCGTTACAAATGACTACAATAGCCCCTGTGGGATGTACCTGAGCAGACACCTCCATCAACTGTAAAGTCCACAACAGTACCTCACCAGGAGTAGCAAAGAGCTTGAACAGATGCCATGTGTTGCCTGATTAAACAAACTGCAGCTCCACACACTGCCATACTTCCCACCCAGAGGCAAGCTGTGCCTGATGTATGAAGCCATGTCCAAGCTGGAATCAATGAACATGCTACACCTTGTACAATCTGAATGGCAGTGAGCTATGCACATGAGAGACCTGAATCCCAGCACTGACATACATAGGACAAGCTGTACTGAAAGATCCATAACACAGAAGCCACCCCCACTCTTGAGTAAACTCCCAGTACAGGTTAGCCAGAGAGTCACCCATCGACTCTCCTCAAGAGGAATCTTGATGAGTGGATGGGAGATGATAGGTTTCCCTTGGGTATCATTGTTATGTCACAGGTAGACGGAGGCACAGTATACTAACCATGACATATGTCATGGCAAACTCCAGTAACAATGTGTGTCGAAGGACAAACACACTCTCTGACTAGCATTAGAAATGGCCTAGGGCACATCGCTAGTGTTTGTCAATGTCCACCTATGTTGTGGAATAAACTACCAATGTTGGACAAGCCTGGTTTAAGTAGTCCATATCTGAACATAATGCAACATGGTCATATGTGCACAACTGGCCCCTAAACAGTCTGTTGTGCTCACTATGAGAATTTAAAGCAGTGATAGTACTAAAGCCCAGGATACTGTCCACCACAGTGAAAGTACTGAACCAGTACACTATATGGTACTGCAGTGTTAGGTCAGTATGAAAGGATGTTGACAACTGTATGCAAAGTATCCCATGCAAACCCTGCAGGCACAGTATAATCCCTGTTGTGTTCAGACACAAAGCAGTTGGCCAGTAAGTACACAACATGACACCCAACACACAACCATAAACGTGAGATATTTTTGAAGTTCACACTCATCCACATATGTGGTGGACTGCAGAGTTCAACATATGGAAAGCTCACACTGGGCATGCTCGCACACTTTGATAAATGAGACATATGTCAGACAACATGCCATTGAAAGGCTGAACTGGGCATGCTCAGGCCATATCTCTGTTTAGCAGTTGGCCACACATATCTGGTATTTGTACGTGTCATTCCAGGAACCAACCACATCACAGCAATCTGCCCAGTGCACACAGTTAAATGACTACAGAGACATAAGTGATATAGTGGATCCCCCTCATATTCAAACATCTTCCACAAATACACAAGTTGTTCATAGAAACAGGGAATGCTATGGCAATAAAGACCTGCAAACAGTCTATCAGGAACAAATATTGTGCATCTGACAATTAAACATATGGGTGTAGAGGTCAATACTAGGCTGTTTGCCCTAGGGAATGAAAGCTTAGCCAGAGTGTGCTTGGCGTCTGCATCCCCAGTACAGTAGGCTACTGTGCCACTGTAAAGTAGGTCACATAAGGCATTGTGTGAGCCTAGTGTGCTGTGCCTCTGTCAAGCAGGGACACAGTGGAGATCCCAGGGTTTGAATGTGCTAAGCCACATCTATGTTGTTGGTGTGTGCTGGAAGAGGGTTGCTGAGGACCTCTAACAGTAAGTGGGCGTCAATAACAGACTGAGGGGAGCCCTATCTGCATTGTCTGGACAATTTCACTGTCAACACTGTGTCATGATGATTATGTGGGATTGAAGTGTCGTGCCGGTACTGTTCAGAGATGTCCTCCCTCTCTGGGCTACAGCTCTGCAATGTATTAGCTCACTCTGTCTGTTGGACAGCTCATATATGGCTGGTGTACACCTGACAGGTGTCATGTTGTGGAGCAGTCATGGGTATATGTGGGATAGCATGATCAATGCAAACCTTCCACATGCTCATAGAATGCAATTGTCAAGGATTATGCAGAGTGGCCAGTATAGTCCCCCAGCATGGGTCCTTTGAAGTGTTCCACCCCAGTCTTCACAAGTGTAAAGTCTGCTTGTGATAAATACAGTTTGTTTGCAGTGACAACCTTGCCTGGGGGTGGGGATGGGATATGGATGTCCAGGGAAAGGTGGGTATGGTCAGATATCAACAATGGTGGTCTCCCTCTGGTGTGGAACAGTGAGTACCCATGTTGCAGATGGTCAGGTGCAATATGTATTCCCCCATGTGGCTGTGGTGAGTGGTTCTGCCATAGCACATGGACCCACAAATTGTAGTGGCTGTAGGGTAATGTTGTAGAGGCCTGAGTAGTTCCCACACACAATATGCCTGTACCTGACATTAACAACTGGAATGGTGTATGTGAACACCTGCATATCCCGGCACTATTCCCAGGGAAGCAAAGTGTGTGTCCTGGATGTGGGAGGGGTATTCTGGACTGGTTTTGTTGTGTGTTACAGGTCCTGTGGTCACAAAGCATGGTATAGAACATAACCTGCCAGTGCGATGTGCATATCTGACCCTGAAGTAGGTGGCTGCAAATGCCTATATATGCTATCTCCCACCTGACAGGTAGTACTAGATGTACATACCTCTGTAAAAATAAAGATGTCAGCACACTATAAATACTGCAGGTGCAGAACAGATGCCCAATAATTCGGATAGCGTGCTCTGCTAATGCGTCTCTCTCAAGTGTCATAGTATAGTTAGATAGGGGTTTGAACCATGCAAATGCTCAGTGTGTGTGTGTGTGTGTGTGTGTGTGGGTGAGTGGGGTTGTTGTGTGTGCAAGTCTGTGTGAGGGAAATGACCCTTCTTGCAACTGGGAAAACACACTACAGGATGCACATTCCCCTTTCTAAACACTGATGATGTCAGCACCCTATAAGTACAGCAGGAGAAGGGAAACCTCCCAGTAATGCGACTAGCACGCTCTGCTAATGCATCTCTCTCAAGTGTCATAACATAGCTAGATAGGGATTTGAATCCTGCAAATGCAAGTGTGTGGATGAGGGGAGTTTGTGTGCTTGCAAGTCTGTATAAAAGATATGTGCTTTTTGGGAATTAGGAGAACACACTACGTGATGAACATTACCCTTTCCAAACACTGATGATGTCAGCACCCTAAAAGTACAGCTGGAGAAGAGAAACCTCCCAGTAATCCGAATAGTGCCCTCTGCTAATGTGTCTTTCTCAAGTGTCATAACATAGTTAGGTAGGGGTTTGAATCCTGCAAATGACAAGTGTGTGTGTGTGTGTGTGTGTGTGTGTGTGTGTGTGTGTGTGTGTGGATGAGGGGAGTTCATGTGTGTACAATTCTGTATGAAAGACATGTGCTTTTTGGCAATCAGGGGAATGCACTACATGATGTACATTACCTTTTCCAAATACTGATGATGTCAGCACCCTATAAGTACAGCCGGAGAAAAAGAACCTCTCAGTAATCCGAATAGTGCACTTTGCTAATGCGTCTCTCTCACGTGTCATAACATAGTTAGGTAAGGGTATGAATCCAGAAAATGGCAAGTGTGTGTGTGTGTGGGGGGGGGTAGTAGGGTGTGTGTAATTGCAAGTGTGAAAAAACAGTTCCTTTTGGCAACTACTACAATACACCAGATGCTGCATATTCCCCCAGTAAACACAGGTGATGTCACCACACTATCAGTACAGCCAAACAGAGCTAATTGCCCAGTAATGCCAATAGTGCGCTCTGCTACTGGGTCTATTACCACTGTCAGACCACAGATAAGTATGTTCTGGAAACCCACAACTGCCACGTGTGGTTGTGTCACACAAAATGACCATGCGTGGGTTGTTGTTCATAACAATGCATGACATTGCTTAAACCAGCAATGGCAATGCACACATGATGTATGTGTGTGACACATACACATATATACCTGTGACCTTCAGTAGTTACCATGTCTGACACGTGCCTCAAGTGGATAAATGGTATTTGCAATGCATAACATTATGACTGTGTTTTACTGTGCAGGGGCTGCATGAGGTATGTGTATATACAGTGTGAGTTGTATATGGTATCATCCTAACAGCAGGGGATACACATCTGGTCTGGGCCATATACTCTACATGTAGTCGATGAACAGGTGCTGCATGTTCCCACCTGTTGTGGGAGTGGTAACATGTTGTTCCACTGCAATTCAGTGACTACATGCTGGGAACCTTTCAGCTAGTGTGCTGTAGCTACAGTAATGCTCACACACAATTTCAGCTGGATGCAGTCCAGCCATATAAAGATATATCTAGAGACCGTCACATTCCCAGTGTTGTTAGGGAGGACAGGTGGGTTTCCTGTGTATGGGAGGGTTGTGTGTGCCAGGCTATAAACCAAAAGGCAGTCATGGATAGGCCCTGATGCTTTGTGCTGTGCCAACAGCCTGGAGGTGTGTGTATCTGTGGTGCCTTGAGATACCACCCCCCTGTTCATGTGTGGTGCATGTGTAGGGGATGACAGGCATGGTATGAGGTATAACCTGGCAGTGATGGGTTGCACCTGTGAGCCATGAATCAGGAATCTGTTACTGCACAGATATTGCAGTTTACCGTGCTGAGGACAGTGTCCAGTGCATGCATCTTGCGGTGTACACTGCTGGGGTTGTGTAGCATTACTTTTAGTGTCCTATCCTGCGTGATACCCACAGAGGTGGCTATGTAATCTGTGCCCTGCAGAAAAAGGCACTATGTGTGTATCAAGGGGCTTCGCCAATATACAATGGCCCATGGGTGACATGTGCAAGCTGCCCCTCGCAAATCATTGTGGCTTTCCTAGCATGTAAGCACACGCTGACAGCCATTGGATACCCTATGAATGACATTGGAGATTGAGCAGAATGTAGACATAGAACACCCTTCCTACATATTGTGGTAGCATACCTGGTGAGGGTATGATGGCAACCAAGGTCAGGCTCATACCGGCCCATGCCACATGCTGAGAGAGCCCTTTTATATTCCCTATCATGTAGTTCAGGGAGGTACATTTCAGGTCATTCCATAGTGGCATGGACAATGACTGAGTCATATGTGTCCATGCCTCTGACTGACCTGTATGCATGTGTTATGTGGTGGACCATAGTGCCCCACGGGCATATCACTGTGACCTTCACCAAGTACAGCCTGTTGAGCGGGACCCCACTGCAGCGGCCAAGAGAGGTACCTGACACATCTGTAGCAGGTGTGTTGTGTAGCCCTACAGGCTGCGAGTGTGTGGCACACGGAATGTGTGTGCCATATGTGGCATGTGCTCTGTTCTGACTTAACGTATGCCTGTGTGCCAGCTGCGGAGGTGTGTGATGCGCAGGCAGGATGCTGTTCTGAGGCTCCAAGTATGCCCCAGTGTGTTCGGATTGTTGTCAGTGTGGGTCTATGTCAGACTGGTATTGTAGTCATTGTATGTCATGCCACCTGACAGGGTATGGCAGTACTGGGTTCAGAGTGCTCACACATGTGTTGTACGTTCCCGGCCAGGGGAGAGGGTTGACTGCATACATGTGGCAGCTGTGACATTGCCACATGACTCACATAAACCACAACTGGACCATAGAGGTGATTCACAGGTTACCTTTGCACATGCTACCATAGTAGTGTGATTGCCATGGTGATTACCAACACATAGGGCCAATGGGGAACAACATACTGAAGGTGAGTATGTGTGGGTGTACTGCTACTGATTTCATAGCGCTGGCATATATGACTGCACATGTGGGTAAATGCCAGGTAAGTCATATGCAATGTGTCACAGGCAACGTACATGTGAACAGGACAGGCAGTGATGTTCTGTCAGGTGGAAAATTGACATACGTATAGTACGCTATGCAGATGTCACTAGGAATCCACAGAAGCTCTGTAAATCTGCATTGCAGGTGGAATCAGTGTTCCAGGGAACCTCAAGCAAGCATGCATGCAAACAAAGTTACAGTAAGCAGGGCTGGAAGTAGTCCATTGTACAACAAAGAAGGGGTACCATTTCCATTAGGTAACAGTGCAAATATGCAGGCACTATAAACATGTACCCAGGAATGCACAGCTCAGATGTCCATGGTAAAACTGATATTATTTACTATTTAATTTAATTTAAATTAAATTGGTACTGCACACATATCAACATGCACAAACATCCACATTGCATAGTCATTGTGGGCAACATGCCACCATTAGTGTACATGTCCATCATTGCGCATCACTACTTGCATTACCTTCTCCCCTGTGCTACCTATGTATATAGCTATCTGTTGACATCCTTACCACCGGTATGCAATAATGTTCAGCTGTTACACTATGGTACTTACTATGGGTGTAGATAACAATGCAGGACAGTCATACAGTTACTGCATCAGGCATGCTGGGATATACACACAATCATATCAGCACACTGTAATGTTACCAACATGATACTAGTAATACACTTCTATGTAGTCACCCTGTGCATCAGCAACATGTTAACCTGTTCCTGCACTGATGTTGGAGATTGCAGGAGGTGGCACAGTTTCATCATATGCACAGGGTGTGAACTAGGTATGCCTGAGTCTGCCACTGATACCACCAATTGACATGTATGTGTATGTGTGTTGGTGAGGGACAGCAGTACAGGGTGGGGCACTGTTGGTGCAGTGTGTGCATGTATGTGGTAGCCCTAGGTGTTAACATTTTGCATGTGTGTATGCATGCACACAGTTCCACCTCATGGCTGCCATATACTGGAGTTTGTGGACAGCCACAGACTGTACCTGGCAGGTCATACAGATCAGTGTCTGTTGCCATGGACACGGTACCTGTGCCTGGCAGGGGTGCTACGGACCGTATCTGGTACTAAGCCAGACTGGGTACTATCATCAGAAGCGGGAGTTTGTTGAGTGGACATAGGTCCCTGTTGGGACTGTCCAGAGCCATGTGCACGTGGTCTCCTGGGGCGGTCTGATGACAGCACAGACCCAGAATAGCTGGGGCTGCTGCTGACACTATGGGGGCGTCCGCGGGCCTGTTGTCATCTGCGCAGACTGCCAGCTGCTGCTGTTGCTGGCATACGGCCACGTCGACGACGCAACCATCCACCATTGCCCTGGCTCATGGACATGTGGTTGTGGAACTGCTGTAATATGTCCCCACAACGTCCGTCTATGACATCGGTGAAATTACGGATAGCATCCGCAATGTCACGCATACTGTCAGTCATGGATGTGCAACATGCTCTCAGCTCCCTCAGACCCTGTCTGGTGTACCTTTCCATACGTGACTGTGCCTGCATGACAGCCCGAAACATAGCTAAGGTTGACAGACCTCTTTGGGCACATCTGCCAGAGGCAGTTTGCCCACGGATGCTCCCACGAGAACCCATGGGCAACTGTCTGTGTGGTACCATCTCAGGACCCTGCCCATGGCTGCTGTGTGGGGAAGCATGTGCCACAGATACCACATTACCCTGGTCAATGCCCACTGTATCCTGTCCATCACCTAGGGACATTGGTGACATAGGATGTACTGGCAGGATGACTGTGCGCAATGATGGGGTTGATAGCTGTGTACTGTCAATTGGCTGACCAATGACGGACCCTGACACACCTTCCTGTGCCATTACACAGATATCATCATTATCAGTACCTGTGGCACCAGATTCAGGTTCCCTGCTGCAGGACACCAGAGCAGCACCAGAACCTGTGGGAGGAAGACAGGAAACACAGTTTACAATGTCGACACAATGTTACCAGTGATGCACACATGCACACATGGACACATGCACGCATGCACACATGCACATGTGGACACATGCACACATGCACATGTACACACATGCACATGTGGACACATGCGCACATGCATACATGCACACATGCACACGTGGACACAGGCACACATGCACACATGCACACATGCACACATGTGCACGTGCACATGTGGATACATGCACACATGCACACCCCACAGAATACACACAGAGCACTACTGAGTTACACTATTATTACTAGCACTATCAGGACTATTATAGGTATTGTTAAAACACACTCACCACCATGGATGGGCTGCCTTGCTGTAACACCGGAGGGACCTGCAGAAATGAGGGGATTAATGTCAGTGAGCACAACTGTGCCATTGATACTGCATATGTTTCAGTTCAGTAGTACACCAGTTGCCTTTCACATGTCAGCTGCTGATATTGGCAATATCACACCTGCACAATTACATACTATGTTGACAGCTACATACCAAGGACACACCTTACACATGCATAAACTAACAGTGTACAGAACAGTCAAGTGTACATATGGCATATTACCTGCATGCTCCATGTCATGGTGCTGTGTGGATCCAGCATCCGTCATAATGCAGGTGTGTTGCTCTTGATGTTCCTGAGCTGGAGCCACAACACATAGGAGTAGCCCCTCCAGTCTGGTGAGGGGGAGATGAGTAGCCACCCCACCTCCTGTGGTGACCTGTTGCCTGTGGATATCCGACGCACGCTGATGGACATTTCTGATTAAATCACTGCAGTGATGTCGTACCTGCTCATATGTCCTATTATGCATGCCAATGTCATTTACCCTACGGACAAGTTCTTGCCACAGTGCAGCCCTCTCCTGCTGATTCTGGCTGGTGTGGGAAAACAGTATGTCATAATCCCGCACCAGGCTCTGGTGTATCTCTTCATCTTCTGCAGCAGAGTAGGCAGGATTTCGGTGGCGCGCCATATCCCTGAAAGAGAACACAAACAGGATATCAGCAAACTATGTCAGCAAAATATGGCACACATACTATACATGATACTCAACTGTAGTGATATACTACTACTCCCATATGTAGCACGTGTGTGTCTCTTGGTGGATACACATGTACATGGCCAGATATCAGTGCTCAGCCAACACCTGTGCAACAATACCTGCCACATTCCATACAACATAGTACCAAGCCCCATCGGTCAGCACACTGAGACAGGTCCAATGCACCACCTCACTCTGGGGGTTCATAACAAGGTACTGTATGTGGAACGTCATCCACTAGTGTGATCTGGACACAAAATAATCGGCCTGGATATACATATCCCACCACCACCACCAGCACAGTAGACTACTTTGATATATATGTGAATAGACAGATTTTCACTTGTTAGGACTGTGATGGTATCCATGCAGCCCACTGGGCCAGTGGAGACCACAACCCACAATGCTGACCCCTTTGCAAATGCTTCCCATGGACATCCCAAAGAATGCATGGAACATGCACACATAATTCTAACCCAGACCCTATGCACAAAGGTTAAGCATCCTGTCTGGTGGACCCCAGCCGATGACAAATTATATAACGATAGAAGGAGGCTACTGCAGGACAGAGCAGAATCACATAAAGGGAAGGCATCTGTGGTCGGCACTAGTAATAAGCTAAGTTCTCTCATAACAACATCCAAGGCCAACTCTGAGAGGGAAATGGCCAAGGACACTATAGATAACCACAAGGCCTTCTTCAGTTTTGTTAGACACATGGACCAAAAGCCTCAGATATGCTCTAAGTTAATACACAACTACATAAAATGCACTGAACCCACAGATATTGGCAACATTCTGGCAGACAGGTTCAGTGCAAATATCCCCCCTCCCTCTCCTCCAAAATAATAAATACTTATCACAGCTGAATGTAACCTCCCTGTCATCTCAGATGACCAGGTGAGGGCCACCCTCAGCAAAGCAGAACACACAGCATCAATGTGACCTGATGGTATCCCTGGATGTGTGCTATGTGCACTCCAAGAGGAGTTACAACCGCATATAAAACTGATATTTAACCTTGGCCTTACTACGGGATATGTACCTGAACACTGGCATACAGCAACAGTGGTCCCACTCCACAAAGGAGGCACCTCTACTGACCCTGGGAACTACCGCCCCATAAGCTTAACCAGCCTGGTCTGCAAATCTTTGGCAAGATTCATTATGGGACTCATATACAGCAATATTGGGTACCTACAGACACTTGATCCCACCCAGTTTGCCTTTGTGAAGGGCTGATCCTGCCTTTTGAACCTGGTTGACTTTTTCAAAACAGTCACTACAGCCATTGATGAGGGCAAAGCAGTCCATACAGCCTACCTGGACTTGCCTAAGGCCTTCAACACAATACTCCACTCAGGCATCATAGACAAGCTCATCAGCTTAAATGTTAATACATATGTCACATGATGGGCTGCAAACTGGTTGAACAACAGAATCCATACAGTCAAAATTGCGGGACCCATGTCAGACTCATAGCCAGTCACAAGTGGTATCCCACAGGGCTCTGTCCTAGGACCCCTCTTGTTTGGCATTTACTTCTCAGATGTGAAAGCAAACATGGGCGGGTTGTGGATGACAAAGTTCCCAGATGACTGCGAACTAAGCGCCATAGTCGTTACACCAGCTGACACACACATCCTACAGACAGGCCTCACTGAAACGGACAACTGGTGCCAGAATCATGGCCTAACACTGAATGTCATGTAATGTATAATCATCCCCTTTGGGTAAAACAACGTACACACAACTTATCACATAGACATACATATAGATACAGACCAATAACACATATGGAGGGTTCACAGTATGTAAACTATTAAATTGTTACTTTATATTACCTGTGTTTGTCACAGCTGGTTGCGTTACCGTTAGTATAGGTTCCTGCTGCTGCTAGCCCAGCTTGATACTGACACTGATGACAGCTCCAACTTAGTTTGTCTTATGTGTGGTTTTTGTTTGTGTTTTAATTTTTTTTGCTTTCTTTTTTTTTTCTCTCTTTCTTTCTCTCTCTGCCTCCAGACGGTGCAATGGAAGTATTGCATGCATGGAGTGGGGGTACAGGATGCTTTTGTAGGTATCTGCATATGTCCATGTGATGGCCTCTGCACCAATTGTAAGCCAGCATTTGCTAATTGCATGCAGCCAGTTGTGTACTGATTGCAGTTAAAATTGTACGTCCAAAAGCAGCAACCACCAAGACAAGTAGTAAATGGTAAAGCAGCTCACAATAAGGTTGTGTACTGATTGCAGTTCTCACTGTGTTTTCAGGACAGTGCTATAAAAGGGTATGTGAGATAGGCGTTGCCCTTTAAGATTGTAAGGGCGGGGACCATGCTGGTATGCTGTGGACACTGTTCTGTGAGTGTAAAGGTTAGTATCTCTCTCATAATTCAGGCTGTGTTGTAGATTAACATTTCTCCATTCATCTCTCCTGTTTCCTGTACTAAGTGTGTATGTACACTGACACCTACAACTAGATATATATATATATATATATATATATATATATATATATATATATAAATATATATATACATATATTTATATATGTATACTAACTGACATTATTACCTACTAGGTACCAACTAGCATGGCTGCTTCTGTTCACACACTACTATTATAGAAATCCACTAGATTTGACAGTAAATATACATGACATGCTTTGTGTACTACAAATCCTATATTCCCTTTACATTAATTCCTACTATTACATGATGTATTTATTGTAGCACAATGTTCTTATATAACAGTCATGGTTTAGTGATAAGTCATGCAGAATACTGTTTCCATGGTCCTGGGTTCGGGACTGACAGTGAGATTTTATTTTGCTTTTGAACTGACTACAGGACCTGTCATTCAGAGTGACTAAGGCACTTTTAAGCAGTTGTAACTGGGTTAGCGCAGGTTTGCGCAGAGCTTATGCATGCGCACTGGCATTCAGCTCCGCGCACACCTGCTTACAACCTGTGCCTCAAGCTGGCGTAGGGGCCCAAGAACTGATTCCTGGATCTCCCTATGCACCACAGTCCGGACGCTATGGAGGGTGAGTGGTGGTTCTCCTCCGGCCACACTTGCAGAGGGGAGATGAGCCCCATCCCCTGCAGTGCTTCCACCTGCAGGTGGCACAGGGCCACCGGAGGAGGGTCTGGACTGGGCACTACTGCCAGGTGCACTCGCCAACTGAGGTGGGAGAGGTGGGTCCGCTGGAAACCGCCTTCCCTGTCGTCCTATGTTTTGCATTATGTCATGACAGTTTGGGTTAGTAACATACAATACCATTCGCAATTAGCTGTAACAGCATGCATTAGTATTCCCATTAACCAAACACCCAGATATTCACACCATTGAACAGCGAGCATAACACATGCATAATTTGAACAGCAATACACAGTCCAACAACATGCAGGTTTGCTTGATGGCAACAGGCCATCAGGTTTGGATGTATGAACAGGGCAGATGCATCAACGTACATGCAAATATGTATGACCCAACTGGACAAATGTCCAGGGGTGTTAATTGTGATTGCACATACCATTTTCACATGGAATGGATTATATGTGGTTATAGGGTGGGGTGAAGAAAATTTAATTAACAACTTCAAATACCAATACATATGCTGTACATTTCTAATAGCTGCAGATATATACACACTACAGTTCTGCCTACAGTTTCCTATGTGATGACTACTTCAAGTGGGTGATAGGAATGTTACTGCTACATCAATATACATTTTCATTTTTATTCATACACGTTCATATCTGGCTTTGTTCAGCTACATCATCCTGCTACATTTGCTTTATATAGCTATAGACAACTGTGGATGTTTGGTATTTCAGACTATCATACTATCTGCATATTGCAGACTGAGAGCAACATATCCAGATTTTGGGATACACATTCCAGCTGCAGCAACATTTTTAACACATTTTGCAGTTTGGTTCTGCTTGTCACATTCATTTTGTTCTGTACTGACTGCAGTATACTTTATTCAGGGGTTATTACTACTTTATTGGTGGATTCATAACTCTTTCTCACACTCTCTCACTTGTTTTAATTTTACAATTCAGAATGGTACTTACTTCTAGGCTTTATTGACATGTTTTACCTGTAGTTATTACAATCCTTTCCAACAGTCTCACTTCTGTCATGTTTCAGTATTTCAACAGGGATATATTTCACACATGTGATTTGCTCATCTTCTGCAGCTGTACTTTTCAGCCTGCTGCAGGTTGTGTACTATTATATTACAGGTGGGGCATCTTTATTTCAGACTTTATTTCAGACATTTTCATTTTTCTGTTTGGATTACAGACTGCAATACACTTTTGTAATCAAGCAATACTTGCAAACACTCTTACACTGTTACTTGCATATTTTATTACTTAGTGACTACACTGCACTCTTTTGCTGACTGTCATACTTTTATATTTATTTACATTTACAGGGAGAGGATTACTGACCTGCCTGGTGGCGCAACTGCACCAGCCTATTGCCATAGGCTCTGCGGTTTGCAGAACGGACACCTGCAGCTGTAATATAAATAAAGTAATATTGGAATACACATCTCCATAATATCAGCTAGGTTAATTTCTTACATACATAATTAAATGTAACTTACTCAGTAGTAGGGCGTTGGGCATTTGCCGGGCCTCCTGGATCCAAAGGTTCAGTTGGTCCTGCTTACATCTCTTCAGGTCCGCATGGTGGTGACGGACCTGCTCACCAGTCCTTGGAATCCCTGTGGCACTGGTGAGATAATGAGCCAACCGCTCCCATGCCTCAGCCCTATATGCTCCCCACAGGACCTGGCCCTGCATGAGTTGGGCCTCATGATTGTGGACAAGGAGCCAGACCATATATCTGGACTCCTCAATGCCCCACCTCTGTGCTCGGAAGCAACTACCCCCACCTACTCCTGACATTCTGGCTGCAAGTTAGTTCTACAATCGGTTATGCTGTGTATTCCCGCCTATTGGGCTTATATATGCCGTTTTTCCCGCACTTATCTGTGATTGGCCATTTTGGAATTGTATCAGCTTCACAAAACCTGCTTTGTCATGCTCCTCTTTCTATTCATTCCTATATATTTGCTATTACTGCATTTCTGAGTATAGCTGTCATGGCTTAGTGGTTCAGTACCTTCACTATGGTGCATGGTATCCTGGGTTCGAACCTGGCCACTGCTTTTTATATTTTATGACTGTCTAGACAGGCTAGGGGGTGTGTCTGTGTAAAGGCAGTTTTGTTACAGCTTGCTCAACGTTGCCCTTCGGTTAGCTTGTTGGCACGGTGCACAGCTCCGCGCAAACGGGTTTCGCTGGTTTACGCTTCATTTGGCTCTCAGCACTCATATTACGCTCAGCTCAGCTAGGGGCACACAGTTTCAGTGTGTTAAAACACAGCTCACCTACGGGCACTCATTTTGCACCTGTTGAACCATTGCTCACCTACGGGCACTCATTTTGCACCTGTTAAACCTCTGCTCACCTGCAGGCAGAGGCACTCAACTTGTTAAACTATAGCTCAGCTATGGGCACATCTGGCATTTTTTATTATTTTGTTATCTCACATTTCTTCAAAATAAATGGCCTATTTCATTACATTTTACATAAAATATAATTTTATATGTGTACATATATGTCAGGGACTTGTTTCGTGCTTATTTCACTAAAATAAAAAGTGATGTTGTGGGGGCTCAAACCATGACTGCCTGCTCTTCAGCTGACGTCTCTACCGCTACGCTATTGCTTTTTGGCTTACTTTGCATAGTTAGTTCTTATATGCTTTTCCACTTACTGCTAACTGTGGCTGAGCTACGGGCACACCAGCAAAGCGAAGCACTCACGGGCAAACATCTTTACAGTTAAAAAAATATAACATGTTCATTTATATAATTTTATGTTCATAGTCTGTGGGGGCATGTGTTGTGTTGTGTTTATTCACATTTCCATGTACTCTGTCGTGGGGGTTTACTTTGGGCACTTTCACTCTTCTGGGGGCATGTCCGCTTGCAGGGCTCAGCCTACGGACATGCCCCCTACTGTCTTCCATGGACCGTGTTAGCCTTAGGTGTGATTCAGCATACCCTCATGCATATGCATGACATGCTGAAGTCACACCGTTTTACTGCAGCTTCTGTGTAAGCCTTGTATCTCTTACCCGGAGGCTTCGTGAATCCTGCCATGCCCTTCATTAAACACCATACATTTCAAACCACTGTTAATGATTATGGCGTTTTTTTTTTTCCTCTTGCATAGCAGAACTCAGAAGTCAATCTGGCTATTTGATATAGGAAGCGCCATCCTGTTCAAGTTAATCAACATATTTATAGCCTCCTTTGCTCATAAAGATTTTATTTAGAATATCCTCATATGACGTTAAAGGTAGCATTGGCAATGCAATGACCCTGAAAAGAATAATTTTGCATCACTGTAGGCAAAAATATGTTCTCTAAATTTGGTCCAGCATGCTGTAACAGTTTCCCTATAGATGTAATGCATAAAGAAACATTGCCATCCTTCTAAACTAGATTAAAAATATCTGCCTCACAAAATAAAAATGCAGTTGCTTTACAAATATTGGCCAAATATTATATGTATCAGTTCATACCTAAAATCATCTTACTGCAAAATTATGTCAGCTAGAATTTGCTAACTGTAGAAAATGAATAACGCAAGACTGCATGTAACTATGAATGTTAGCTTTCAAGAACATTTTAACAGAGAAATATCTTTTTCTGCATTTGAATTAAATATTGTTTTGTGCTTCTAATTCAAAGGTGTTTTATGTGGATCTTGAAATGTATTTTGTTGTATGTATATTCTTTTTGTTACCCCAGGGAAAGAAAAAGTTGTAGCAGAAAAAGCCCTTGTGGGAAGCCTGTTGATCCAATTAATGAAGTCTACCTACCCAGTTACAAATCTCAGTATATACATTTTAAAATAGATGAACATTTTATAAGACAATTAGGTTGAAGTAGATTACATTGCTTGATATTTCTTGACACTCAATACAGTAAAGCTTTTATGGCTGCATTCAATGTATTTAAAATAAGAACAAAACACCTATCTTGGGTAAAATGGGTAAACAGTAAAGAACTAATACAAGGCAACAGTGCCGCAAGAGAGAACAACATAATATGGAGTACTCTATGCAGATTTTCATGAACATTTCTGAGCACTGTATTTTATTATGCCACAGGGAAACAGTAAGTTCAGCTTGTCAAACTCTTGAGTTTTAGTTTAGAGTCTGGATCAAGTTCATAGAAATAAAATATTCAAATACACACAGTTATTGCTTCTGTTGCTTCATTCAGGGATGCCTACCCCATGAGATTTGTGGAGGGATGGACCCAGGGCTCTGTGCAACACCTAAAGGATAATTTCACATTTCATTTTTCCAGATACTTACAAGATGTAAAAACTACTACTTCTTGCCAGATGTGTAGAATGACTATGGAGACTGATAGGACCCGTCTTCCATTCCACTCCTTTCTTTATTCGAAAAGAAATTTAACAATTACAGATCAGGTTCTCTTTCTCTGCAATGCTTGACTTATGATGAGGCATGTGTTATTCCCTTTTTACTTTTAGATCTCTTAGATCTGTTTTGTATATTGTAGAGAAGCCTGCTGTCAGAAAAGATGGAATCTCAATTCATTCTGTTTCTGGGATCCTGAATGTTTTTACGTGTAGCATTCTGCTATTGTTTTAGGAACATTTTTAAAAGAAAAATGGTTCAAATTTCAAATCCCTATGAATTTTATCAATTGAAGTGAAATTAAGTGACCATTTCATTAAGACCCTTGTTATATGAACACTGCTAATATTTATTAGTCTACATTTTCTCAAAATGAGCAACTATAAGATTCTTAAATATACGGAGACATTCAATATTTCAGTATTATCTGGTTGGGTTGCAGTCATAGACGCTACCATCTGGGGATAGTGTTCTCTGAGTTCAATCTGGAAAAGTCAAGTATTTGACAGATTTTGAAACAGATTTGATAACAAAGTTCATGATATTCAATGAAGTTTTTTTTTTCAAATGTGATTGTAGGCTCACAGGTTGATATGTTTGGTGAAGAAGGTCAAGGCATATTAGCTATCAAGGAGCATGGCACTCTGGATCCCATGTTGGAACTTGTGTGCCCATATACTGACCCAAATCATTCTTGTGAGTATGACTTGATGGGCTGAGTTTAATTGAGAGGGAAAGCTTTTTCCATAAGTGTAAAAGTCTTTGACATTTGAAGTTGTTATATTTTGCAGCATGGTTAATATTCATTTTTAATAAAAATGAGTGCCCAGTCTTAATATTTGAAGAACTTGTTTAAATTTGATTTTATTTGGTCTCTTAATTTGCTGTCATTTTCAAAACCAGAGGGCCTACGTGTAAAAGGCGGCAGAAAGAAAGCTTAAAATTACATACTGATAAGTTTAATTTCTGTGATATAGAAAGTGCTACAGCAGCATGAAATTGAAATTAAGAACATATATATATATATATATATATATATATATATATTTACATACTAAGTTTAATTTCTGTGATATAGAAAGTGCTACAGCAGCATGAAATTAAGAATATATATATATATATATATATATATATATATATATATATATATATAGGTATAATTGGTATGCGTGAATGCTCTATTAAGCTAGTTTTTTGGACTGTCGGCTGCTCTGTGTGTGACTGTGAGATCATAGTGCAACAAGGTTGGGGAATTTGCCATTTCCCCAGCTTTAGTGTGTTCTCAGTGGTTTTAGACTGACTTTTTTTGAACATGCTTTTGAGCATTCACTGTTCATTAAGACATATACAAACACACACGTATATGTGTGTATATATATATATATATATATATATATATATATATATATATATATATATATATATATATATATATTATATATGTGTGTGTGTATGTGTGTGTGTGTGTGTGTGTGTGTGTACATATATATATATATATATATATATATATATATATATATATATAGTTAGATATATTATATGTAAAATACATGTACACAATGATCAATTATTCTAGATGTGTGGCAGTTTTTGCAAAAGAACTTTTTTCTAAGTTTGCAGACATAGCTTCATGGGTCCACATGTTGATGTAATTTACACTGATTGGAATAGAACATACAAAAGACAGAACATCCATGAAAATACACAGTTTTGAACTAAAGTACCATAATTAGAGATGATGTAGAATAGCTGTAACGACATTAGTATCAAAATGATAAATGATATGTGAGGTTTTTCTTTGATAAGAAAATATGCAGTTTTCAAGAAAACAGGATGAATTATACCAACCTTTGATGCTTAAATAGATTGCAAAAATACTTAAATAACTTAAATGTTATTTAATATCTATACATGCAAGGCATACACAATGGGCCATATTCCAAAAGATTTATGGAACTCAGCAGACCATATTGAGATCAGCACAAGATTTATGGGAAGGCAGTTGATATGCTAATGCATCACAGTACAAAAATAGTACCTCAGTCTAATGCAGCTACAACTGGTAAGCAGTGATGTAAGTGCAATGTCAGACATAACCTACAACTGCATGCCAAAAAATATCCATAAGTAGATATGGTCCTATTATCAAAACATGTATACACAAAAACAAACATACTTGTCTCTAATAGATGGTAAACGAATGGCAGACAATAAATGAGCAGCAACGATATGCTTGGAATACTCCAAATAGTTGCAATATATTGCATCAGAAAATGTAACAGAAAAATTAATAGTATGATATATATATATTTACGGAATCCATCATAATCTTTAAAAAATGCATACAAAATATTAATTACAACAAAATCACATACATGGCTACATCACCAGCAATAACTGTAGCTAGCAAATGAGGGATATAGGATATGTGTGGGGAGCACAAGTAATGCACACACCCTAGAAAACAGGATGATAAAAAGACAGATGTAGGGTGAGGGTGAAGAAGAAGGCTTAATAAGAGGGATGAGTGAATAAGAAGGTCAGCGGGATAGTCAGATGGCATTAGTATTTTTTTTTTTGCATAAATAGGCCATTTTTATTTTTGGAGAAAAGGAGATGTGAAAAGTTATAGAAAGTGAAGGAGAGGTAATTGGGGGGGGTTAAAAAATGTATAACAGATATTACACCACAGGACATACAAAGGTGGGCAATACAAAAAATAAACAGGCAAGGTACACAGACAACACATATGGACTGCACAACAGGGGTCAAGGGAAGTTAACAAAAGGGGTAGAGATGCAAACTAGCTATGGTGCACAAAAATATTTTATGTGTGGATGCACAAAGCAGTGCTGTAATGTTGCAAACTGTGTGACAGTCATACAAAAAAGTGTACAACTGATAGTAGGCATGTGACAGGGAACATTAGCTGGGGAATGTCAACAATGCAGTAATGGGTGAAGAGCAAACATCATCATCATCATCATCTAGTGGGCTGTCAGCAGTGCAAGTATAACCCACTCAATTAGCAAGGGAGATTGCATTCACAAAAATAAATGTAGGAGCACAAAATCAGAGGTCATGTTAGAACCCCAAACCCCATATTCAAGAGGCAAACATCCATGCACAGCCACAGTACTTCAGCAAATATATCAAGTGACTGTCTAATGGACAAATAAGCTACAAACCATACAGCTGTACAGGAGAACTGGGACACAATCATCACAGGAGGTGTTACATGCTAGGATCAAGACAGATGTTTATTCAGGTATGATATGTAGATATGTGTCATGCAATCATATCATACAAGTGGAATATCCAGAAAGTCAGCATTTGTACCTCCAACAATGGCATGCAATGGTATGTTGCCATGCAGAAAGTTCATGATAATAGGGATACATTATAAAATACCAAAAATACATGACAAATGAACATCAACAAGCCTGACCATTAACAGGAATGCAGGAAGACCAGTCCAGATGGCACTCAGATGGAAGTATCACAATGACCACAACAGTGTGTGTGGATATGACTCAAACATGTGTGACAGCCTATCATGGGCGCAGAAGTATCCTATTTGGATAGGCCAATGATGCTACTGTGCACAAATGAGCATATATACACATTAATATGGCATGTGGATGTATAACACATAGCCAAAAGTTATATGGGGAAATGAAAAGTGGTCATATTATGATCCTAGTAGTAATGAACAACATGTCTAAAAATTCTGTCATATAAAAACACAAATAGGCATATCTGAGTCAAACCACCACCCATGCATGTGTTCCTAATGCAATACATAGTGCAATAGATATTAAAGATATAAAACATAAAAAATGCTTGCAAGGTACATGTAACAAGGGGATGAGGTCTGAGATATGTGAAGTTTTCACCTGTGATGGGGGAATGTATGGTGTTTGAGTGCAAGTGATACAAACAACATAGTCATGCACAACAGGAAAACTGTATGTAGCACAGGTACACACAAAAATCAATGTCAGCTATCACATAACCATATGTTCTGCCATGCAAACCTATGGCAACAAGGCTCAACTTCTTAGCAAAAAAATCTGGGCAAAGCCTAAAAATAATGGGGGGACAAAGGCCTAAAATAGGGACATATTTTAAATATTGTCCTTATAGAGCTTTAAAGTTGTTAGCATGACAGGATTTGTGTTAGCATGCATTCTTCTGAAGGACATCGTCTGAAACTCAAATGCATGTCATTATTTAGTGACTTCAATCCTCAGTTATTTGCCAGAAAACCACAAATTTTATGAGGAACAGAACATAAATATGAGGCAAAAATCTGGACAGTTGGGTGCTATGAGTGGTACACTCACAAAGAATGATAGAACTGTTTTTGACTGGAAAAAAAGACAGTCTGGTGTACAAACCTATAGCACATCCAAAGGGGGGAGCAAGACATTTATATGACTAACTAACATGGATTTGTTGAAGGGTGTTGTTGGGGGGAGTTAGAAATGTATATCCATACAAAACTTTAAAGGCATAGCATGCAGAATGAGCACTGCTGAGCAATGCACAGTGTACACAGGGCACAACATAAGCCAAAGGCACCATACATCAGTCTTGTCCCATAAATACAAGGTGGAGCACCACTGACACATCAAGTGCTATTACATAAGTGAGGGTACCAACATGCCACACAAATAATTTTTCATGTTATGTGAATCCATTAATGTTACATAGCATAGAGACAGGCTATACACCATACCTCTCAACCTCTTAGAGCAAGAAATCTGAGCAAAGCTATAAGTAATGGGGAGACAAAGGCCCAAAAATAGGGACACATTTTAAATATTGCTCTTACAAACTTAAAAAGTAGATAGAACAACAGGTGTTGCATTGGCCTGAATTTTCTGAAGGGTATGAAGTCTGAAACTGAAATGACTGTCATTATTTTTTTACTTCAATCCTCAAAGATTTGCCAGAAAACCACAATTTTATGAGAAAAAGTCCAAAACTATGAGGGGAAAAAAACTGGACATTCTGCAAAAAAATCTGTACAGTTGAGAGGTACGCTACCCACAGGTACTCAACCTAATAATATGTTCTGAAAATACATTTCTACTGAACAAAACATGGGATGTAAAGTCTCAATGCACAGTAGTCACATGTTCAGACTGGACATAGTGGCTGACTCATCATACCTAAGTTATTGCTGCCTATCTGCTATGGCAAATATGACAAAAACACACACAAAGCCAGCATGATACCAAAGACACATGAAAGTAGACAACTATGTCGCCTATCTGCAGATGCCATCACAGTAGAATTGCATCACAGTGGGACATGTGTGGCATGTCAGTCATGTTAGCAGCTGTATTTGCCCCTACATACCATATGCCATCACCTGTTAATGTAGTCATGTGAGCACTGTCAATATGACAACTGTGTGGCCAATGGCAGACTGTAATCTATGGTGTGCTAACTGACATACAAGCTGAAACAGGAGCATAAATGACAACAATATGAGTGACAATATGTAGATTAGGCAGGCCACAGGCAGAGTTCATGGCTAACTGAGCTGCCTGTCTATAACACTGACATCATAAACTACATCAGTGCATACCTGTGTAACAGGATAGTTATACTGGAACTGGCATTTCTGAAAATGTAATGCAGATAAATTACATGGTCTCATAAGAGACTTACTGTAAAATGTGCACCAAAAAGTA
>NC_056725.1:799775459-799817959 GCF_019279795.1 Protopterus annectens
GCACACCAAAAAACAGCAATCCACACACATACACTTAAAATCCAACATCTAACCCTACACTAAGCTGTACATACACTACTATCTATCCACATATCTTAACCCAAACTCTAACCCTAAGGTCCATCATTATCGCACACTCACCTGACCCGCACCCTAACCCTAACTCACCTATCCCACCCTAACCTTAACGTCTGCCAATATCACACACCCACCTCATCTGTGCCCTAAGCCTAACTCACCTAGCCCATGCCCTAACCCTAACGTCCGCAACATTGCACACTTACCTGAACCTGACCCGTAACTTTCCACCACAGTGCTGAAAATAGTGAAGCCGCAGAAACAGCCAACTGAATTCTTTCCCTGGGGAAAGAATTCGGTGTTCCATGGCTTCGCGATAATCAGTTTTTGAAATTCACAGTTCGAACATATGGTGCTGAAGTTTTGATGAACTGATAGGAGCCCCATGATTCCATATGCACACTGGTTGTCCATCAATCATGACTGCATTATCCAGTCATCTGAAATGCCTTTCCACATGCATTGTTCACATATTTCTAATGCTGACAAAAGTTAGAGTATGTTCATAGTCATCGAAAGACACTTAACACTGAGTTTATGCAGTTAAGTGTATCTTTAATGGATGAAGTCAAAGCTCAGTAGTATTGCTTGCCCTAAAATGATACTCTCGGAGTTTTGAAGATAATGTAGAAATGCATAGTTATCCATAGTCTGTACACTGTAGGCATTACTGCACAATGACATAAATATATGTTTACACATTTTATTGATACAGTATCAAAACATCCTACAGTATCATAGTAGATAAATTAAATGGAAGAAGAAGTGCATATGCAAGGTAATAAAAAGGAAGCTTGTGGGTTTTAACCTAATGTTACATACCATCACACACTACTGTAATGGTGCTTAACCAGTTGAACTACTCTATAATACAACCTTACTACCCCCCCCCCAAGTAGTTACTCTAAGTACATATCAATATATCAAAGTGTTAACACACACAAGCAGTCCTAATTGTGGGAATAGTTTTCTACACCTACAGTTCAGTTATTGTTCACCTGTGGATGACCGTGGACACACTCATATGACCACTAATGTTGGAATACTTAAACTTATTCTGCAGTACAACATACTTAATGATGGTTACATGGCCAAAGAATCATATCAGTATAAATGCAGTCAGGCCATTATAAATCTATGTGATCTCTAATTCACTACCTCTGTATACATTATTACAGTTGCCTGAATGTATCAGGGATATTTAGGGAATGCAAATCATTACTAGACAATAACTGCTTAATAACTGCAAACTGTAGAGAAAATGTACCAGGGTATGAAATATATTACTTACTGTGGAGGTCTGGGGGCTGTCAGGGAACCATGGAAATCCTGTCCAGCAGTTGCTCCTCTTCCCTATGATGGAGGTCACTGTAAAGCTGGAGTTCCACCTGCACACTAGTCTTGAAAATCCCAGTCCATCCATAAAGCTCCCTTGTCATCACATTCTACAGAGAGATCTGGGTGAAGGTTCTCTGTTGTGATCACATCATTGCCTCATGTTGGACATAAAAGGCCAGCATCTCCATTGTCTCTTCATCCATCCAGACGGGCACTTGGACATGCTGCAGTCTCCTCTCAGTCAGCATGTTAATGGAAGTTGATGAATAAAAGTAAAGGAATGCCTTCTGAAAATTTCTCACTGAGGTACCACTCACTTGATTCCAAGACATTCTACTCTAATGAAGCTCATTAATTATGTATGGGGCAAGGAGCACTTAATAGCTGTGAAACACATGCAGGCACCCCTACTGGTAGGTATACTTGCCTGAATCCACATACCCATAAGGTAAGCTTTCATTAGATCAGCTGCTTGTTTTTCTATATTTTCAAATTGAGCCTATAATTTTACTGAGATGGTAAGATTGCCATGTGTGCACCATTTCATGTCATATTATACTGAGATTGCACATAGAAGTCATCAGTACATGAACATGTAGTAAGATAAATGGCACAGATTGGCCTCTTACTGTATGCAGATACATGGATACAGTTTCAGCATTCCCTCAGTCAGCTGCAAATATGAACAGGTTCTGACCATATCTGCTTGGAATGCAGTCCTGTTAGTCCATAGTATTGTTTGCAGTTAATGATGGGTTATGGGAGTGCCCACAAATTCTATTTATAAAATATGTTTTTCTGATATTCACTGATGCTGAGTCTTTTATTCAAAGCTCCTTTACCACTCTATGGGACTACAATGGCATCCAGACATGTCCACCTGTACCCCTCTTCCTGTGATCACATAGAAACATCAGTTGTAATGTGTGGATGTACACTTGTTCCTAATGTACTCAGGTTAACTTCTGTTTTCCACATATGAATAAATATGAAGGTCACATATTACTCATATATATATATATGTATATATACACCCTATAGTATAGAATAGGGAGTGTGTGTGTAGCACATTTATGCTTTTTTTACTTACATATGTAGCACCTACTAGTTGTCATTTGTATTTAACATGGTTATTTGTAAGAGACTGCTGTACATGTAATACATTGGCATGTTGTCTTTAGCACTACAGCAGAATGCATATGTGTAGCAGTAATCCATCTCAGATTGCTAAAATTATCTCAAATAAGTGTGCAAGATTTATTTATGTATTGCCCTTAGTTCACTGGGATGGTCTGACTGGGTACTCAAGCCCATTTTCAGCAGAGGCCCGAGGAGAAAATCCATTACAGTCACGAAAAAAGACATAAATTCCAAAGAATTTACAAAGAAAAAAAATCCGTTTCTTAACAGTAGAAATGGTGTTTTAGAATTATACAGTGGGTAATACAATAAAGACAGAGGTTAATACAATTTGATTTCTATAGGAGTCTTGTACAATAATAAACAGGTTATATTAAAATATACAGCATTATACAATTTTCATATACATATATATATATATGTGTGTGTGTGTGTGTGTGTGTGTGTGTGTGTGTGTGTGTGTGTGTGTGTGTGTATATATATATATATATATATATATATATATATATATATATATATATATATATATATATATATATATATATATATATATATATATATGTATAAAGCCTGATATGTGCATTTGTGTGGGGAAGCAGATGTCTGGTAGGGGCAGACAAAATAATTTATCTGATAAGTAGAATTAAATTATTCTAGAAGCACAAAATCAATATGGCGGGAATCTACTTGAATGGACAGGCAATACATTATGGAGGACACTGGTTTAGAGGGATATCATCAACATTGTAAATGCTGTGGGTGATGAGAATTGATCACAGGATGCCTGCCATCACTGCTGCTCTGACATGAACCTCAATGCAGCCAACATTCTTCAGAGTTGTACGAGGGAGAGGAATGCCACTGGTGTTGGTAAGCTGACTTACCTCTCCTAGATGAAATGACCATATCCCTTGTCTCTCACCATACCACCTGCTCTAACAGTCATATGCCTGGAGGAGGTATTGAAGCTGGTGTCCTGAGAAGTAGTGGTATGTACACTGTTAAAATACCGGGCAGCATGGTACACATGAATTTCACAGATGTATATTCCCACATGTTTTATATGTTCATATTAATTTCACAGCAACATTCCAGTAATCTGAATGACATCACACCTCAGCTAAGGGAAGACTAAATAAGACTGTCAATATATGCTGTTTACTAACCACTGCTAAGGTGACACTGCAATCGCTTTGTATATTGATGTTTTTTTCATCTTAGAAGGCTGTCTCATACAATCCAACAACACCGGTCTTCAGGTATGTGGCTCTGTACTCAGATAGGGCTGTGTGTATCTGTTGACCTGCCACTAACTGATGTTAAGAGTGCTATTTACTCAGTTGTTGTTCAGGTTTCACTGTACCCTGCAGTTACAGAACACCACCATCAAAGGGTGGTTTCCTAGCACAATGACAAACCTGGTAAGAGTGTCTCTACCCATGCTATACTAAGGTTCCAATAAATGCCAATCTGACCATATGCGTACTGATGTTCTATTCACCTTCACAGGGCTGTTTCATACTGGTACGCAGCATCAGCCATTAGGTATCTATATGTCTGATGTGACTGTGTTGTATGCATTAGTTTACCTGCACTCTCATATGTCTGCATGTTTCCTCCTGACTTATGTGTGTGTCTGTATATATACGGGTGGGTGTGTTTGTACTCCACAGTGGTATTGCAGCTCTCAGCACAGGGGGTGGAGTCAGGAGAGGAAATGTTCAGTATGTATGCATGCATGTATTTCCACCTTTGAAATGCCACTATTATGTTTTTTTGGATGGCTAATAAGGACTTTCACAGATCTCCAGGGGCTTTGCACCACCCATGGCCTCACTGCCCAGGTAACTCAAGATCTTTCCTGCTCTGTGTAGTTAGTGAATTTTCAGACTTTTAAACATTTATTATGTCTCTGTTTCTACTGCAACAGTGTTAATCCACAAAGTGGGATGCATACATCCTGTACTCAACATGTACCAGCTCTCTATCTAATTTGTATAGCTCTAGGATTTCATGTTCTGAGATCTTGCTTAACTATAGTCTGGGTTGGAACCTTGCTGCCTGCCATCTGGAACAAAGTTGCAGATTGTCCTTTAGTATAACTTGTAGAACCCCATCCTGCTGTAGTGCATTAACTGCAGATTGTACAGTTTTTTATACATTTTCTCTGGAATCTGCAGGAATGTGGATTTACTTGTTTCAATTTGTTAAAGGAAACTGACAGCATGTCTGACTGCCACAAAGTCCTTTTGTAAAATTGTTGACGTACCACTCTTTCATATTTTATTGTCGTTGGGCACACTCATTGTGTTTTGGAATCTGGCATGGATCCACGGAGTCCACAATTATGCTGCACTGAATAAATGATCACTTATGCTTGACATTACATTTGTTTTGGAATCACATCAACCACTACTTCACTTACATCTTCCTTCAGTACAAGACACTGTCCATGACTTTCTATTTTTAACTTGTAGATGTGCATTTGAAAGATGATGAATATGAAATAAATGTATGTGTTCCTAATTGCAGCAAATTACAGAAACAGACAGATACGTAAACAGAAAGGAATGGGCATCCATCAACTACCAAGTTGTGTGTACAGCAGATTGCGGAAGAACAAACATCATGGCAACACACCCTGAAAGTGTCCATGCTGCTGCCATTTGGAGGGAAAGTGGACTCAGGGCTGCATTCCAGCAAAGTGAAATACCTGAGGGACTGCTACTGTAAGTATAGGAACACAGCTAGGATGAAGTTAAGGACTTCCCTTTCAGTAATATCCATTCTGACCAAAAGGTATTTTATTCCCTACAACAGGTGACTATGCTTATCCACTTGAGCCGTGGCTGATGACCATGTACCATGAACTATCAAATCCTGCACAGGAAGCCTACAACAGAGCACAAGCAACAACAAGAAACACAGTAGAGTGTGTGGTGTATTGAAAGCTCAGTTCAGGTGTCTGCACATGTCTGGTGATGCACTGCAATACACATCTGAGAAGGCAGCACAGATGATGTGTGCCATGTTGCACAACATGATAACCAGACTACATGGTGGTCTTCCAGCTGCAGGTGTGGGTGAACTACCCCAAGAACCTTAAATGTCTGAATAGGACATTTCACAAATATTGGAGGAGGAGCAGGAGGACATAAGAGACAGAAGTCACAAGTGTAGGCAACATAGGGTGAGACCACAAGTGTAGACCAAGGCAACATGGTAGCATCTGACCCAGGTCTTTGAGTCATGACAAGTCACATGTGCATGAATACACAGACTGAAAATTGATGTTCAGGTGTTGCCCCACCACAGCAACTCACATTGAATCTAATGACAAGTACCTACTAGATCTACACACTGAGCATCACACATAACACAAGCATAACATATTCCAACATGAACATACGCAAATGTGCTAAAAGACAGATCAACAACTCAGGGCACAATTGACACAGGTATACATGCACACTCAGTTTGTTGTATTACTATATGGTAAACAATAAGGGATACACATCAGTGCTGCACATACATATCTGTGCAATATGATAACATGAAAAACGAGAAATCATACAGGACATAAAGCAGAAGTTTTAATCTCAGAAACATATATCACAGTTCAGTGGTATTGCAATGATATGAGCCAGATACACTGTTGGACACACTCTAATGAAGTCTCAGATGACCTTGCTGATGTTTCTAACCACAGTCCACCCTGCCCACCCATGTATAAACACATGTTGCCCCGGTTGCTCCACAACAAACATGGATGGGGATACAACACCATGCTAAGATGAAGGAGCATGACTGCGAGTTGAAGGCCTTGTGACTGGTGTGACCTCAGCAGATGGACCAGCAGTCAAACTATGTGCAGGTTGGTCTACAGATAGTGATTTTCAATGGACAATGGTGGTTCTGCAGACAGATGGCCTGCCTCTCACAGGTTGCAATTTGCTGAGCACAGTCATGGAATGCAGAATCCTGCTGGTAATATGACACTGCTGCAGTACTGAAGAGGCCAGGGTTCCCACTGACCATTCCACAGCTAGCAGGCTTTCATTCTGAGCAGCCACTGCAGCCAGAATCTGATCTTGTCTGCACTGTTGTCTTTCTTGAATGACATGTAACTAGTGTGTCACATGATCTGTTGCTGTGACCATTCATTTACCTGCATCAGAAGGCTGACACCCTATGACACCTGGCCATGTACAACATCTGTTCATCTAGGTCTACTGTGATGCCCTGTTTCTGGTTGTTGTGTAGAACTTCCAACAGCAGTGCTCCCAAATGTGGTGTGTTGGTCAGCAGACTCACCCTGTTCAATATCCACTGTGACAGCATCCTATGAATGGCTAGACAAGTGTACCTCCACATCGGAGTCTACATCTGCTGCAACATCACTGTCAACCTCATGGATGGACTTTCCAAACAACTCAAGGTCCTCTGTGCTAGGGTTCATACTACCATGCTGAGACACATTACAAACAACATCATGATTGCTGGATAGGGTGCTGGATGATACAGATAGTTGATGTGTTGCAAGGTACAAAGACACAGATTGGGACAGTGTGCCTACATCACATGATTGATATCAAAGACATATGGGATATAGATATATATATATATATATATATATATATATATATATATATATATATATATATATATATATATATATATGGGTTCCTATCAGTTCACCGACAGTTCAGAACATCGACACTCACATCTTCGACGCCAAACCATCGACAGTTCATAACATCGACATTTCAGGTAAGCGATCTTCCCCCTTACAGGACCCATGGTAGCACTCGTTTCTCTGTTACAACACGTAAGGTTTACGTGATTCTTTACAATTTACCCTGACAGCGTTGTCCTTACCTTCGTAATAGAGAAACGAGTGCTACCATGGGTCCTGTAAGGGGGAAGATCGCTTACCTGAAACGTCGATGTTATGAACTGTCGATGATTTGGCGTCGAAGATGTGAGTGTCGATGTTCTGAACTGTCGGTGAACTGATAGGAACCCATATATATATATATATATATATATATATATATATATATCACTGCAATGTTACTAATATTAATGACTTCACTTGCAGTCTACTGTATGTATGTTTCACTCAACATACTTAAATTAAGTATAAAATTTGTTTTCATGGCCATGCATATGTGATGCATAAAAAATACACACCTGACAAACACTCATGGGAAGATGGTGGCATTGCATTGGGATGAATTTCAACTAGTATAGGGAACAAAAACAGCATGACTGATCAAATCATTTACACCATTAACCAGGTGACACAGTTAAAACATACAATGTGTGACATGAACATAACACGCGTATATGCACTTTAGGACATTGATGCACACTGATCCAGAAATGGTAAGAAGGGCACAATATTAATGGCAGTCATCTACAGGATTAACAGCAAGTACAGGTATGAAACATATATAATTCCATACCACTGCCAGACTCCTGCTGTGGAGAGGTTTTGGGTTGTATTGTGGATTCTGCAGTGGGAAAGTAAAGATAAAGACAGCACAGTCATGTATTAGCAAAATGAATACTGACAGCATCACATATACAGCACATTAACATGAGCTGCAAAGACTGACATGATGGACATTGCAACTGTGCACCAAATGGGCCCGTATTGACAAATATTGACAAAAATGTCAGGTATCACATTTGCTACACATTGCTGAAAGCTATGTCAATGTTGCAGTAACATACCTGGTCTGTCTGTACTTGAAAATGTACAGCTTGCCCCTCCACTGAATGTACCTGTAGAGTACAATGTTAGGGAAAAAACAATATTCCAGTAAACAACAGTGCAATGAAATGAGGTGGAGGCACTAACAAGGTAGTGTTCACAGTAACAGTATAGAGACACTCACCTGCTGCTCATTGGTATAGGCTCGAAGTAGATGGCCTTGTGAATATTAATGCAAACAGCATTACAAATGTTGTTTGCACTGCTCTGTCTGTAACTCAGATGTACCAATGCATGTAATTATACTGATGTTCATTGTCTTCATCCTGTGTGGAAGTGTGTTCATGGCTCAACTCTGCTGCTGCAAATCGAAAACACAGATAGGTACATGTGCATGCTACAAATACACGCCTTGTAATGGAAATAAATGCATACATGTCCATCCTGGAGCCCCAGCTTCAATCCCACCACTATACACTATATGCAGTGAGCCCAGAAATGTTGTGATGTCATGGGGGGGGTCAGTCATGGTCCACCATCCCTTGATCTCTCATAACATGTCACTCCATTCTCTGCAAAAAGAACCATGTCCTTGCAGCATTGTCTACAGGCCTCATGGGATCAGCTGTGGCCTCCAACTGCAATGTTCATGCTTGTGAGGTCTGTCCAGATTTCATTTCACCAAACAGTATCACCTGAATGGCCTAGGAGTTTCCTTCTATCTTGGCAGAGAGCATAATTTATGATGTAATTTTCCTGGGGGGCAGAAGTTGTCATCCCTGGAATAGTTGGCCATCTGAAAGACAATGAAACACACATGTTACTATTCATGCTTTAGCCCAGTCATGCATTTCATTCTGTGAACAACATATGTCAACATAAATATTGTGCATTGAAAATGTCTGTATAACACTGTGTGTGTTATGAACACTAATGAGACTTATTACAAGTAATAACAATACTTTCATACATAACGTTGGTAAGATGAACATAACATGTACTATATTTACAGTCTGTGAGTGTGATTCAAACCTCTGAAAATAAATACATATTTCAGGGAGGTACAAATCTAACAGCATTATGCCACAAGTCTACTTGTATGTCACATTCAAATACTACAAAGTATAACAATCTGAAGAACTTATAGACCATTGGGGTAAACCTCAGGATCTATAGCCAGGCCACAGACAATATAAATACATAGTACATTGAGCCAGTACTGATAATACCTTTGTAATGAATCATCATTAAAGACATATCCGTAACAGCAACAGCACATGTTTATAACAGTTTTTTAGGACACATGAAATAATAAATATCCATAAATCAACAACACATGCTAGATATGGATATTGTCAGTATCCATAGCTTTCCATACTTACACCACAGAGTACACGAAATTGCCACTAAGAATTGTTAGATGTTCCGTAAATCAGCCTTCATATACTGTTAGCATTTGCAGTGAAAGTCTGTCTATACAACTGCATATGGGACTGAAATAAGCTATTTAGAAGGACAACATCTGTATGCATACAGTTCAAGACAACATCACTCTGTAACTTATGACAACCTCTGTTAAAATTACCATTTGGAGTAAATGTGAATTTAAACATGTACCTTTTGAAATGAGTAACTTCAACAGATGTCATCACCACAACACCGACTGTCAATGTACCTCTCACTCCGAATCACTGAATCAAAGTCCTCCTTGTATGCACCAAACTTTAAGTACCATTTGTGCCATAAATAATTAATGAGGTTAATTGAAATTCAAGGTTTTGAAATCTCATTCACGCACAACCATGTAAATTGCTATTATGAGCCGAAGTACCCAGGTGTACCACGTAACCACAGCAATATGTATGGATAAATGGTACCATGTGTGGAATGTGCCTGTTATCTTCCAGTGATCTTATAACATGACATCAGTGCCTCTTTCAAATATTGCTTTTGATAGATTTACTGATTAGACCATTACTAACTGTGAACTGATTGGTACTTCAGTGAGCATTTCTGTGTTTTTGTATGTTTAAGATTTCTTCTTCTTGAAGATCATGATGGTTACTTCAAGGAGGCTGAGACTTGTCTGTGCACCCAATTGAATCGATTAGGAAATGACCCAGCTGTTGACTAGGTATGCTGGATTGGCCCAGAGGATGAGAGCCAGACCCAGGAACTTCACTATGATTAATGTGTGGAAGCAGATTGTGAGGGTGCATCGACAGATGATGGGGATCTACAGCATTGGAGGGCAGGTTCATCTTCGCTATGATGACCTGCATTGGAGAGATGCAGAGGAGCTTTGAAGGAGGGTTGCCAAAGCGCAGAGGCACCCTGTAGATCCCTACAGTAAGTACCAATATTCTACTTATACCTGAGTTTTACTACAGGATTCACAGATTTAGCTATGTACCATATTTATATCATATAGATGTTTTTATAACTGCATATTAGCTGCTGTGATAATTAGCTTGTGGGGATAATTAAATGGACTTGATGAATACTGTCCTCTCAAATATGGGATTGATAACCATATTGTTGTTTTAAGTAATATAATGTATGATATCTATAAGTATGTCCTTGTAAATGTACATATGTTTTACAAAATCTACATAAATTCATATAGCCTCTGTTATCGTGCATCACAGTTGCCTATAGCACCTAGGACTCAGAAGACTGCACATTTCATAGTTTTCTGTTATAGTCTAACTGTATCACCTATTGGACTTTTACAAGTTGGAATATAACACATATATAACTTCCTTACATCATTCCTCCTAAGCAATTACGCAGAAATGTAATGTCCTTTTCATTGCTTACACATGTTTTTAGTTATGTGTTGACAGCTGTCATTTCTTTACTATGAAAGGTCCAAGAATTGGATGCATTTTCCATATACTCCCATTTACCACAGGATTTCTAAGAAACATCTGCGGTACCTGTTTTCTGCAATGAAACCTTTGCTGAATGTTAGCTTGGCATGTAAAGCAACTGAACAGCATGTTTAAATTTTAGCACATTGTAGATTCCAAACCACTTAGGGGAAAAAATATATCTGGACCTGTTACGCTGGTTAACTTCACCCATAGAATTTTTTGGAAGAACTGTATTGCAATACTTTATATTAAGATTTATGATGTGTATGGTGACAACTCTCTGATCAAGTCTTCAAATTTCTACGAATATGGCCATAACCTGTAATATTCTGATATCATCAGCTTTTTAATAACAGGGTTTGTAGAGCAGTACCTGCTTGTTTGAGATGAATATGCTGACTGTTAGCTTGGCCTATAAAGCAACTGGTTGGCATGTTGTGGGTTCAAAACAACATAGGAGAAACATATATCTGTACTGTTTGTTACATTGGTTAACTTTACCCATAGCATTTTTTGAAAGAACAATATTGCAATACTTTATATTAATGTTTATATTGTACATGGCAACGACTCACTGATATAGTCTTAGAATTTCTATGAATATGGACATAATCCGTAATGCTCTAATAACATTAGCTGTTGAGCAACAGCGTTTGGAGAGCAGTACCTGTTTGTGGAAGAGTAGCATGTGCTGACTGGTAGGACAGCCTCTAAGGAAAAAGGCCAGCATGTCCACATCTTGGTGTGCTGTGTGTTCAAATCTGGAAAAGGGACACATGTCTGAAACAGTTATCTTACTTGAATATACCCATAGCATTTATTTATAGAAGTATATTCCAGTTATTGATATTAACACATATTTTGAGAGTAGTTGTAAATATCTTGGTTATTTGTTGAATTCCTCCTACTATTATACATGCAATCCATTGCATTCTATTAACATTAGCTATTTAACTGTGTGGGCAGTACATCTTGGTAAATCCTGTTATATGTCTGAGCATTTTTTTTTGGTAAAAATTGTATACTTTGTAAAAATGCTATGAAGATCTGTTTTCTCATGAAATATTGAAGTCAATAGTAGAACAACATCACCCTCTAATTTTGAGGTACTGGGAATGGCAGGCTAACATTTGAGATGAAGAACAGGGAGTATGTATGCATTCTTACTGATGTGCAGTTTAACAAGGAATAATGGTTCTCACACACACCTTTCTGTGTCTTTAATGTACAGCAAGTATTGCTCTGTTTACAGAAGCTGTATGCTGCATGACACTTTCACACTGTCTGATGAACATATCCTCTGCATTAACGTTAATGTTTCTAAACACAGTGATAACCTGAATGTAATTTCCAGCTGTTTAGATACATGCGCAACACATGTTCATACTTTGCAATCCAAAGCCAAGAGCATTATTAATAGATCATCACCCATCAAGATGATGTCATGACATAACATTTTTTCTCTGCCTGCAAAATATGCATTCTTCAGTTAGGATGTGTTAGGTAGGCAGGTAGCTTTTGGGGTTGGAATCTAGATCTCGATTGTGGCAATAGGTTTGAAACGCATGACCTCTAATCTGCTTTCAAGGATGTTAATACCCAAATGTAAAAATGTCAGCTCTGTATTGGGCTTATCTAATGTTCTTCAAACAGAAATGTCTAAAGACTGTGTTGAGAAATGTATATCAGTGTTATGTGAGGAATGCATTTTTCAGAAAATCTATTTTTTTGTTTCGGGTAATGAGGAGCACAATCAGAAGAGCGCCATGAGCATCGAGAGGATGCACAGACTTGAGGATGAGCAGAGAGACAGACGTATGTTGATTTTTTTTTACTTATTTTATGAACTGAAATGCATCTTCCCTTGTTCTCAGGCCTGTATTTTTCAAAATAACATGTTTATTGATTAGACTGCTGGGATAGTCATCAAGAATCTGTAAAGTATCTGAAATCATCACATGCTAGTTTTGCTTATAACTGTGGATAAAATTTAACAGTGTTGATTTTTATGTATCTTTGATCAATTTGTTCAGCACACATTTTTTCAGTGTACTCCACAACAGAAATGACAGTTGCTTTTTTGTATCTGTTACACATTTTGGAAGGTGCATGTGTTACATACAAGTGTTAGTGCTTTGATCAGTACTTATGTTGCATACTTTGGCACAGTTGTATGTCTGGCTGTGATTGATCTGTTGTGTATACCCTGCCTGTTCTCAGAGTGAATGTGCATCTGCTGTGTCAGTGTTTCCACTGTTGTTTGCAGACTGTGTGGCATAGCCTTCAGTTCATCATTGGTATTCCGTCTGTCTCTAATCCCTCGGGTGTGTTTTTAGAAACACAGTTTAGCCTAGGTTGACTGACACATGAACAGATACTCATTTGATTCTGGCAATTCAGTATCAGCAAGCATATTCCATACGTATTTATTTTTCAGTGTACAGCTTGCTGCTTGTTTTTATGGATAATGGATATAGTTGTACACATGCAATACTGTTAGTAACAGATGTATTAGATTCTCATACATCAACAGCTGTCTTGCTTGAGCATAACAAATTGTTTTTAGTGTTGTATACTGATGACTGTTATGCCAAATATCATACTGTTTGTCATATGGCTTGCTTATTGTCCACAATATGTCAGGTCACTTTTTCCTCATTTTAACAATAACATGTTCTGGCTACGCATATAACTCACTGAATGCAGACAGAACAATATGCTGGTTTGAGCAATCATACATTTTTGCAAAGCTAATGACCCCATGTGTGTGTGTGTGTGTGTGTGTGTGTGTGTGTGTGTGTGTGTGTGTGTGTGTGTGTGTGTGTGTGTGTGTCTGTCTGTCTAAGCATGTAGAATTGTTCAGATAAGACCACTGCTGTCCTTTTTGGAGTACTACATACAGGGCTATAGATAACTCTGTCCATAATGCACATGTCTCAGTCCCCGTGTAAATTGTCATAATCATATTGTGTTGTGTTATGATATTTATGGGACTGTTCTGTGTGATAGATGTTTGCTTTTCTTTTTTTGTTGTGTTTTGCAATTAATCTTCACAGTGCATGTGGATGTTCTCTAATCCGAAGACGATGATCTGCACATGTGAGGCCACTGCCAGATTCTTCCGAGGAGGACTGTGACAATGATGATGATTACAAGGCACCTGGACCTGCCCCTCTCCATGACATCTTGCCTGCATCTCAAAGGAGACATAGACAAGACTGGGATAGAGTTGACTTTTGAGAGGAGATCCAGGAAGTTATAACTGATGTGTTCTCAACACAGATGAGGGACATGATGGGAACCTTCTTTGAGGAAATTACATGGGCTATGTGGGATTCATTGAGGGTGATAGCTTGTGAGATCATTTAGAAGTTTGATTCCTATCAGCCTGGTACTTCTGTCAGTGTGTTATTGTCTATGTGTGTTATATAGCTAACATGGTGGTTGCCAATTCATTCATTGTTGCACTCTTATGCATGTGTACTATGTGTTTGTCATGCTTATGTGTTCTCATTGTGTGACATTTACTTTGGTTTCAATATATACATGACACACATTAACATATAACACTTTCCACATGTCAGCCTGTAAACATGTTTGTTACTGGGGCAACTGTCAGACAACATATGTTGCTCATACTCCATCAGTAACAGTGTAATATGCCTTATATTTCTGTTTTTCCATATTAGGTATATGCAACATACAGACATGTCATTCCACATATTTTTGGATGACAGTTGCCATAATGTGGTGTTGTGTCATGGTTTGGTAATACTGATGCCATGTGGGATCATATACACAGGTATATCTTGTCTTTGTGCAGTCCTCCTTTGCTGACTGCATCAAACAGCAACAGAATGTTAACCTGTACACAATGCTACAGGTAATGCATTCTTTCATAGAACATTACACTGTGTTTGTTGTATGTAGCACTTCCACACCCATGACATAGTGACATTGGTGTACTTCTTTCAGAAATAGCTGTCCACATTAAATGACTATACATGTGTGTGCACATAGTCAGGTACATGCTGACACATAAAGATACCTCTGATATATGCTGTAATGATGCTCACAGGAGTGCCCTCTGCTCCATGAGCAGGGTGGTTGACATACACCTGCAGTTCTTTTGCTGACATTTCAATGACAGTATATGTACATGTGCTTTTAATTTTTAGCTTGCTTACCTATGCATGTTGATGGGACGTGATTGCACATTACTGTGTATGTGTGTTTTATACATGTTCAATTCTGTGCACATCATCAGTCCATCTGATTAAATGCATGTCCATGTGGCTACTACCACACCCTGTGTGCTTTACACATGCATTTGCATTGTGCTAACTTAACGTGTCCTGCTTTACCCTGATGTGGACCCAGGTTGTCCACCTCCCTCCCACCTTCTTATTTCCCTATTATTTTTTGCAGGTATGTTTGCCTTTGTTAAAACTACCATCCATTTCCATGTATTAATTTGACACAGTGAACAGGTGCCACATGTATGGCCACTGTACAATACAAAACATGTGCACACAAGTTGCTGGCTAATGCTTGTAATACATCCTTGTTCTCATTACACTTGTGTGATACCCAGTGTAGTTTTTCCCATCCATGTGCACAACCTGCTATATTCATTATGCTGTACTGTTACATTTTTGAACATATTACTTGTCATTGTTGTATGTATGTGTATTGATCATTATTTCATGTACATTCCATTTATACCACTGACATACATACACATTTACACCTGTGTGTTACCTTTGACATGGTATATATATATATATATATATATATATATATATATATATATATATATGTAACATATACACATTATATTGCACTTTTGTTTTGGCTGTGTACACCTATTTGAGTATGTAACAACATTTGTTGCTCTTCTGTAGTAGTTCTATTTGGCACTGCGCTTGGTTGTTTGACATTCACAGACATGGTCATAGGTTTGCTTCTGTCCTCTGGAGTTATCTACCATTGCTAGATCAGCATTTGCTGATCTGCAATGTTGCTTGACTTATGCGTGTAACCATTTACTGATGGTTAGCTAATTGGATATGTGTATATTTATCCACTGTGTACTGCAATCGTACTTTAGTACTCTGGAACATACATCTACCATTGTTCATACACATCTAGGTATGACTGCCATACAGTTTGTGACATGTTGTAATGTGACAGTTCATAAGTAGATACATTTTTCTTTATTTCACCATGGCTGCTATGAATCCCCACCCTGTTTGTCAACTTTCCATTGCCTGTGTTGTGCAGTGTGTCATCTGTGTAACTTAACTGTCTTGTTCCAACTTTGTCTGTCTTTTTGTGCTATATGGTTATACCTGCTGTAGTGACCTTCACCTCCTCTTTCTGAATGTTTACCTTTCCAAAAAATTGGGGCCTATTCCCACCAAAGAAATTGCCATGCCTCTTTGACTTTCCCTGAGATTTTCCTATTCCAACATCCTTCTTGTGTGTCCCACTTTTTCACCCATACTCCATATCTTCTTTTCTATCTCCTACTTTCACTGGGAGCATGCATTGCTTGTGTTCCCCATTCAAGTCCTAAACCCATTGTTAGCAAATGTTAACTATGGCAATGTGGCCAAGATTGCCCTTCACCTTTAATTTTTGTATTAGAAATTTTATGGATTCTGTCAGTATCCATAAGTCCAATCTGATATATTTTAATAATAGATGTATTATGCCAATGTCCCTAGTTGTCTCTGCATTTACTGTAAAGTAATGTCAATATGTATTACAAATAGCCTTGCAGCTTTGAAGCACATATTGTTAGTTAGTGACTGATATATGGAAATATCCATAGTTGCTTGAGATGTTTCTGTATTTACTTCTGTAAATATAAGTTATGAATGCCACGTGGCTTACATTGGGATCATATGCATTGTTAATATCTTTCTTCTTATCATATAACAGCCAGTTACATCTGTTGTTATCCATAACCTTACTGTACAGATTTTGTTACTTTTCTGTGCAACTTCTGGATTTTTGAACTGTAATCATCTTTCTGTACCTTTGGTACTGTACAACATGAATGGGCAACCATTTCTTATTAATTGCAGATTACTTGCACATTTCTGTTGTGCACAGTTGTAACTGCGATATTCCATTGTAAGCCGAGCTATTCTGGGTTTCTAGTTATACCTTAATATATTATTTATTTATTATTTATTTATTTGACATTTGTTAATCGGGTTAGTCCATCTGAGCCAATGGCCCATTTTCAGTGAGACTCGAGGAGAAAAACTCTAGCAATACAAACATAAAAAGATAACATAGTAGGCAATATACAAAACCCAAGAAAAACAGTGCAGCAATACAACATAAGCAACAATTACATATGCAGTAATCAGATGAAGCTAATAACTGTAATAAAAATAAAACAAAATGAACTAAATATAACTAGTACATTTAAGTATTTACAATAATGACACATCTTTCCCAATTAGCATAATGTAGTATTGTCTAGTGAGCAGATTAGTCATTGAATTATTAGATGTAGACAGGTAGTGAAAAGAAAAAGAAAAGAAAATGCAGATTATGGAGGATTTAGGCAAGGACAGGCTTTTGAGTTCAGAAAGTAGTGCCTGACTTCAGTTTTAAAGCAGATGGAACTAGTGATGCTACAAATGTGAGGTGGTAGCCTATTCCACGCAAGGGGCACAGAGTGTTGATAGAGGAGTTTGCCATAAGTTTTGTTTTATATATATATATATATATATATATATATATATATATATATTTATATATGTCAGATTACTGAAGTTCTGAAACTTCAAAATTCATATGGCTGAGACCATATGATCATAGTTTTGGAACTTTGAACATTAAAAAAAATAAAAAACAAAAGAAAATTCTATTTTTAACATTCTTGCAGGGAGGCAAGCCCCTCTGCAACCCCCATGTGGTTGGCTGCATCCCCCACCCCTGCTAATTAAATATGCCAACTCCGAGATTGCACTACATTACGAAAAAGGGTAAATTTCACATTACCCACTGACCTGCAATCTCCATTCAAAATGTTTGAAATTTCAAAACATTGATCATATAGTCCAGACCATATCACTTTCGAAGTTTTGAAACTCCAGTAATCTGATAGGGACCCTTATATATATATATATATATATATATATATATATATATATATATATATATATATATATAAAATATGTGTGTGTATGGATTTATATTTTTATAGGTTCATAGGTGTCGCTCATCCCTCTCTAACATAGATGGTGAACAGATGGGGTAGTTTGTTTAGATGTTTTATTACATAGAAACACATCAGGATAGATAGCAGCATCATAAAATATAAATGAACTAATTAACGGACAGACCTTACATGCTCAACAGCTTACTACAAAATGGCAGTCAGGCTTGCATGTGCTTGGTATTTATTCACTTGTGCAAACCCTTGGATAGCTTCTTAAAGGTACATACACACACATTTATCTACATCCTCCCTCTTAAAAAGATTGCACTTAGCAGAAAATAACTTTGATGCTAAGCATGCATTACTATAGATGTTAGATACAAACACAATGCTCATGTCCAAGTTGCTTTTTATCTACAACATGGTCTGGAGATACAATCAGATCTGGTAACAAAACAACCTGGATTGGATTTAGCAACAGTCTTTGGTGAACAACTCATATCAAGAACTTCTGGATCCAGTTCTCTGCAATATTATTGTCCAACACAAGTGCACTGGGTTTTTGAAATCCGTCTGCCATGCTCACAAAATATACACAAACACACTGAAAATATGGCCCTTGTAATTATGTATGAACAAGCTGTGCTGTGAGAGCTCATAATAACATTCAAATGCACAATAAACTCTTTGAAATACTGTACTTTGCAAAATATGCTCTGAAATGGCTATATCTTGTGAATTAACTTTACTGTAATACTGCACAAACATGCGAACACTCCATACACTTCTGATAACTCAGATATCTTTAATTAATATGAAAAATACATGCTTAGTGAAAATGCAGTCATTTCCCCTTATTTTATTTGTTTTATGCAATTCAGACTTTATTTCAAACATTTTCTGTAGTAATTTGAATATTTTTATCAATATTGGACATCTCCATTTATTTAAATATCGTTTAGAGCATTCTGTATGCTTTTTTTCTTATTTTGCAACTAAGAAATTATTTGAGCAAGTTTTAACATCTGAAATTTGTTTTTGATTGTTTTGCAAATTATACATGCAGTAGGGATGATCTGTTCCTGTACTTTCCTCCAGCACCAACCGGATGCCTCTCAGACTCAAATTGAAGAAACTGAAACTCTTTCTGGCAATACGTTGTTTTAGCCATGCCTCTTCTGACACCACATCCTTTTTAGGCATGCCACTTCTGACACCATGTTGCTTGTCCCTCTCTAACATAGATGACAAGCAGGCGGGGTAGTTCGTTTAGATGTTTTTTATATAGAACCACATCAGGATGGATAGCAGCATTATAACATATAAACAAACTGATTAACAGACAGACCTTACAGACATACTGTACATGCTTAAATCTCAACAGCTTACTATGAAATGGCAGTCAGGCTCGCACATGCTCAGTATTTATACACTTCTCCAAGCCCTTGGATAGCTTTTTAAAGGTACATACACACACACACATCAACAATAGGTTTATAGGCAAGCACTAGGCTAGCTGCTTTTGTGGCAATTTTAAGCCTAACCATTTCCCTTTTTATGCAATAATTAACCTATCTCATTTGATTAGAGATTGGCCCATCCCATGGTCAATAATTATATATTACCCCTACTGGGAATAAACTGGGATCATACCATAGATAATTTGAGGGGACCCATGCTTGGGATAAAGCATTTAGGAGCTGTCTCTGCCCATTAGTAGTACATGGAGCAGTCCTGGGGTAATCTTTCTGCTTCCCGTCCTAGATCCAAGTTGTAGTTGAATATGGACAGGGATGAACTTTGTTTTATGTGGCTGGGGACTCTGTTCCAGAGCAGCAGTATCCTCTGTGAGATATACCTGTCCATCCAAACCATTCTGCTGATGTTGCAGAAGAGGTTTAGATCCCTAAAATGAGTATTTCTGATACCATTTGACTTGCTGATGTGCAGCAAATCCATCAGTAATGGGTTGGTGGATGCCTTGTATGCCAGACACAAGTCACCTCTTGGCAGTCTGTAGGATACTGAGTATAGTGGTAGGGCTTTGAGTTGGTCCATGTAGGATATGTTGTTTAGGCCTTGTGTCCTTTTAGAAAGGTATCTCTGTGGGCATTCCAGTTGTTGCATGTGCCTTGACAGATGCATACCAAAGGGGGCATTATATTCAATGACTGGCCCAATGAGGGTTGAATAAAAGGAGGCAATGACATTCCTAGATATAGACACAATCCTTTTTTTATAAGCTGTACAATATAGAAATACTTTCTTACAACAATGGACACATTGGTCAAAGGTTAAGTCATTGTCCACATAAATTCCCAAATCTTGAATAACTAACAAAACTCTTAGGGCCATATTGTTAATGTGGTAATTCCCTGGGACAGAGGACTTCTCAAAGGATACAATAATATAATTTTGACATTTTGTTTCAGTCCATGATGTTGGCACCATTTATTTATTTGGAAAAAATCCTTCCTGCAGTAAAAGTAACAGTTATATATGTTATGTTATGTTATGTTATGTGTTAAGTTATGTTACGTTATGTTATGTTATTGTTATGTTATGCTATGTTACATTACATTACATTAAGTTATTGTTATGTTATTGTTTTGTTATGTTATGTATTTATGTTATGCTATGTTACGTTACGTTATGTTATTATTATATGTTATGTTATGTTATGTTATGTCATGTAAGAATTGTTTCCTTCCATCTTGCAAATTTTAATTATATTATGCATTTTTGCCCACTTTGCATTTAAGGTTTACGGAGATTACTTAAATGATAAAAAGAATCATTACTAGTATTACTATTTGTGAATGTTGTGTGTTTGGACCTTAGAATGGATGAATTAGAAATGTTCATAGCACCACACTTTATTATTTTAAGAAGAAATGCCTGAACCATTAATAAAAAACAGAATTTGCTAGCAAAATGGGTGATTTCGGCAGTAGTAGTGGTGGTAGTAGTAGTGCAAAAACAAATCAGCCTGAAACAGGTAACAATATCACATTTTGGTTTTATTTTAAATACAGAATATTTTGGCAGAAAGTTCTTTTCCTCAGGGTGAAATAAAGCCACTCCATGATACAGCATTTAAATTAAATGGGATTGTGTGTTAAGAAGATGAAAGAAATTTTTAGCCCAGGTAATTTATAAAATTGTGCAGTAAAGCAAACTTAGACACACATATAATATTGAGTTTAAATGAGTCTATGAGGGGTTTACATGAATGATTTACTACTCAAATATATGTCTAAATGGAAAGCTTGTCTCTGGCTGGGGGTTAATAACCCATCTATGGCCTAGATGATCTGAGTTCAAATAGTGGTTCAGCAGCTGGAAGAGAATTGCAGGGGAGGGGAGGAATGTGAAGCGTATGCCATCTTGCCTATCCTGGGAGAAGGGTGAGGGTGATCCCAGTCAGCAAACATGTTTCTGTGCAACTGGAGGTTTACTCACAACTAGTGGCCATAGGAGAGTAGAACATGGACTTTGCAATCCCAAGCCAGTTACAGTAACCCTCATGGAAAGTTCATAGGTTCATAGGTAAATATTAGGCTATCAGCCTGCAGATATAAATCTAGCCAAAAGCCAGAGGTCAGAGTCCAAGCCTATACCAAGTCTGTTTGAGGTAAACACCTTAGTCATTAAGTCACCCACTCCCAAAAATGATCAGTTTACTGGATTTGAACACTGCGAGCACATATGGGGGAGGACATGAGACACCTGTGCAGTGATGCAGGTGCCCACAATAAACAGAAACAACCACAGGGCCAAATAAGAACACCCATCAAGGTTGTCTGTATGATGGCCACACCATGGAATAGTCAGGGATGAGGCATGAGTGAGCAGTGACAATGGCCAAAACAGGATATAGAAAAAATAACAAGTTGGACTAAAGTCTTGTTATGATCTGGCAAATGCTTCTTTTTGATTTGTTTGTCTTTTAAAATATAAGGAATGTAGACTCTGTGTAGTATTAAAATATGTGTATGTCTCTTCTGGAATATAAATGTGCTAAATGGATTGTCTTTAGTGATTTCAGTGTGCAGTTTTTTTAAACTTTACATTTGAAGTATTTGCTTTCTTCTGGAATGTGATTTCTGTATTACAGGACATTATACTACATGTCACTGGTGACAGAAAAGTACACGCTGTTTATATAGTCTGAACTATTTACTATATATACTATATAGTTAGTCTATATTTTAGCTGCTCCTCCCACACTTAATATCTGAGCTTTGGCTGGCTAAGATTTACCTGCAATCAACTGGACGTATAAGTGAATTTAAGTGCACTTTTATCTGCTCTTTTTCATATAGTACTGCATTTAATTTATTTGTGTTTCTCACTGAATATTAACTGAACTGAAGTTGTGGCTGTGTCCCTACAGTTAGGTCCTCACCAACTCTCCCTGTTCTTGTTTTGGTGTTAATGTTGGTGGCTTTGGAATTGCCCATCCCTCTTGTAGATTTGTATTTGGATACTCCTTCTGGGCTCATCTCATTTGCTCACTCGACTGAGTGCAGTGACATCATATTCTGATTTCAGGCACTCCTACTGTGTACAAAGAAAGCATTTGGGAAGGACAACCCATGTAGCCTCTTAATCCTGCTCTGTTCCCTCCCTCAAAAAAAAAAAATAAATAAATAAATATATATATATATATATATATATATATATATATATATAGATACACTAGACAATCTCAACATACTGAAATGTCGAAATTCAGTACGGCGAGACCGAATAGTGGAAAGTGCAGTTAACCAAAACTACACTATGCCGAATCTGCAAATGTCGAATCTGCTGCTATCATGGTGTCGCGTTCGTGACGTGTGGTGTGGTTTGTGGATTTATCTGGGGTTTCAGGTAAGTGTTGTGTGTTTGAGGATAATGGGTAGGGATTTTAGTGAGTGTGAGTGTGTGCGGTGGTGTTTGTTGTGTGTCTGTGTGTTAAGTGCGACCTCGGAGTTAGAATATATAAGTGGGGGGTGTGGAGGGTGCAGGGGGTCTTGCTTCCCTGCTTATAGGTAGGTTAAGTGTGTTTGTGTTTGTTGTTATGTTTGTTTCATTAGGTAGGTGTATATGTGTGTGTGATTATGTCCTGGTTTGTGTGTGTGTGAATGGTCGCGATTGTAGTATTCATGATTGTGGGTTTTCATGTATGTGGTTTTTCGACTATTCAGTCTCGAAATACTGAAATTCGACATTGCAGTATTTTGAGATTGTATATTGAATCTATATATATATATATATATATATATATATATATATATATATGTGTGTGTGTGTGTGTATATTCTTTATTCAGCTGCTCTTGCTGTTCTGCGTGCTATCTGTTCAGTTGCTCTTACTCTGCCCTTATTACTGCTTGTTAGTAGCTTTCTAATTTACTGCCTTCTGCACTTGTTTTTTTAGTCATTTGTTAATTTAATTGCATTTATTTAAACTATATTTGCCGTAATATTGCTACACACTCAGGTGTGCTAGCCTGCACTGCAATTTGAATTGTATTTACTGCTGTTTTAGCTGCTTTTCTGTAAAAAAAAAAAAAAAAAATTCTAAGCTTGTTTCCTGCCTTTCCTGTAACTAGTCTAGTCCAGATAGAGACTTGCTGTATCCAGGACTGTTGGTAAGCTTCTGAGCCCCCCAAGCCTTTCTGTGTTGGAGGGAAGCCCTCTTGCTTATCAGTGGGAGTGGTAAGCACTAGGTAGCCTATCTACCATGGAAAAAGTGGGTTTTGGCCCAGAAATTGTAGTTCATTGGCTATTTGGGCAGTCTTTCCATATCTTTCTACTTTCTGGTTTAAAAGCCTGCATTTGCATTTGGTCCCCACCTTTCTTGTAACTAGTACAGTCAAGGTACAGATTTGCTGTATCCAGGACTGTTGGTAAGCTTCTGAGCCCCCCAAGCCCTTCTGTGTTGGAGAGAAGCCTTCTAGCTTATCTGTGGGATTGGTAAGTACTAGGTAGCCTATCTACCACAGGAGGAGTGGTTTCTGGCCCAGAAATTGTAGTTTATTGGCTGTTTGGGAAGCTTTTCCATCTCTTTCAACCTTCTGATTTAAAAGCTTGTGTTTGCACTTGTTTCCTGCCTTTCCTGTTACTAGTCTAGTCCAGGTACAGATTTGCTGTATCCAGGACTCTTTGTAAGCTTCTGAACCCCCCCAAGGCTTTCTGTGTTGGAGAGAAGCCTTCTAGCTTATCATTGGGAGTGGTAAGCATTATGTAGCCTATCTATCACAAGAGGAGTAGTCCCTGGCCCAGAAATTGCAGCTATTGGCTGTTTGAGCAGTTTATTACCATCTCTTTCAACTTTCTGGTTTGAAAGCCGCACTTGTGCTTGTTTCCCACCTTTCCTATAACTAGCCTAGTCCGGATACAGAGTTGCTGTATCCCGGATTGTTGGCAAGCTTCTGAGCCCCTCAAGCCTTTCTGTGTTAGAAGGAAGCCTTCTAGCTTATCAGTGGGAGTGGCAAACACTAGGTAGCCTGTCCACCACAAGAGGAGTGGTTCCTGTCCCAGAAATTGTACCTCATTGGCCGTTTGAGCAGTTTTTTTCCATATCTTTCAATTTTCTGGTTTAAAAGTCGAATTTACGCTTGTTTCCTGCCTTTCCGGTAACTAGTCTAGTCCATATACAGACTTGCTGTATCTAGGACTGTTGGTAAGCATCTGAGCACCCCAAGCCTTTCTATGTTGGAGGAAAGCCTTCTAGCTTATCAGTGGGAGTGGTAAGCACTAGGTAGCCTATTCTCCACAGGAAGAGTAGGTTTTGGCCCAGAAATTGTAGTTTATTGGCCGTTTGGGCAGTTTTTCATCTCTTTCAACTTTTTGGCTTAAAAGTCTGTGTTTGCATTTGTTCCCCACCTTTCATGTAACTAGTCTAGTCCAGGTACAGATTTGCTGTATCCAGGACTCTTTGTAAGCTTCTGAGTCCCCAAGCCTTTCTGTGTTGGAGGGAAGACTTCTAGCTTATCAGTGGGAGTGGTAAGCATTAGGCAGCCTATCTACCACAAGAGGAGTGGTTCCTGGCCCACAAATTGTAGCTATAGTCCGTTTGGGAAGTTTTTTCCATCTCTTTCAGCTTTCTGGTTTAAAAGACACACTTGCGCTTGTTTCTCACCTTTTCTGTAACTAGCCTAGTCCAGATACAGACTTGCTGTATCCAGGACTGTTGGTAAGCTTCTGAGCCCCGCAAGCCTTTCTGTGTTGGAGGAAAGCCTTCTAGCTTATCAGTGGGAGTGGTAAGCACTAAGTAGCCTGTCTACCACAAGAGGAGTGTTTCTTGGCCCAGAAATTGTAGTTTATTGACCATTTGGGCAGTTTGTCCAACTCTTTCAACTTTCTGGTTTAAAAGACCACATCTGTGCTCCTTTCCCATCTTTCCTGTAACTAACCTACTGGGAAGCACTAGAAAGCCTTAAACTGATAAAAGCCTTCTAGCTTAGAAGAGTGAATGACATGATTAAGTATCAGTTTTCTGTATTTTCTTGCTGTACTTAACTGTTTTCCACCTAAATATTGATTTTCCAGCATTTATTGTGATTTAAAAGCTTGGTTTTTTTTCACATATTGTACTTATTTGACTGCCTGCACTTTTAAAAAGTCATTTTTTGTTTAAAAAAATTGTTTAACTGTTGTAGGCTATACACTAAAGTGCGATAGCCTTTTTTGATAATTTGTAGTTGTTTAAAGCTGTTTTAAGTGTGTTTTTGCCTTATCTTTTCAAAAACAAATTCCTTGTTTCCCACCTTTCTAAGCTAGTATAGTCCAGTTTTCAGGATAGTGCTGAATTCAGGGCTGTGTTACAAGTTTCTGAGTTGCCCGTACCTTACTTGGATAGAAGGAAGTTTCTCTGTTCACCTGTGAGAGAGGGGAGCTTTGAGCAGCCTATCTGTCCCTGGAGGAGTGGTTCCAGCCCAGCTGTTAGTAGTTTATTGGCCATGTTGAGCTAATTTCTATCTCTTTCATTTCCCTGCTATAAAATCTGCGTTTGTGCGGTTTTGCAAGCCGAGCCGCACCGGTTAGCTAGGGTTAAATTATTCCTGGCTCCACTAAGTCTCCTCTTCAGTTTTTCCCTTTAAACTAGTCTAACTCTCAACCTAAGCACTCAAAAAGCATCCTACAGTCCAGCATTTGCTCAGACCTAATAGCAAGCACTAATATACCCTGACACTTGATTGCCCAGCAGGGCAAGGCTCTTTATTCACCCCTCACCAACCAAGCGACTAAGAGCTCACCCTACTATTCAGGCATGACCAAAGGGCAATTTCAGCTGTACTCTCCAGTCCAGCTGGTGAATCTGGGTATCCTGAGGCAATGTTACAACTGCCTCATGTACACAGACAACCCTCGCCTCCTACCACAAAACACTAACATATGTGAGAGAATCAATTATGTAGCCAAACTGGAGGCTAAGCTCTCTCCACCCAAGACTGGAAAAGACAGTCAAGAAGAAAAGGTTAACACTTGCACCACACCTTCAGCCACACATAAACCTACTAAACCAGCACTGGCAAAAAATACACATAAATACACAAAATCATACTCGGAGGCTCTAAATAAAAACCTGCAAAAGCATCAGAGACCTCCAAAGCAGACACTCAAACAACCTGCACCTCCCGTCACAAACCAGACAACACATAAAATACAAAATCAGTGTGCCGCACAATCACAGCCCTTAAGGCGAAATAACATACCTAACACACTAGTAATAGGTGACTATAATAGTCAGGCACACTGACGTCCCACTCTCTAGGCTGGACAAGGAGAAGGTTACTGTTAGCGGAATGTTGGGAGCCAGAATCCGCCACATAACACAAGCACACAGGTCACTCCAGAACAAGTACAAATATGACTCTGTCATTGTTCATGTTGGTGTGAATTACCTGAGATGTACCTCACTGTACTACATGAAAAGAGACATGGAAGAGCACTCTGATCATGTAGCCCAGGCGGGTATGACCCTGACCCTGAGTAGCATCCTGCCCTCACCAAGAATGATACCTCAGTATAAAGAAACAATGATCAGTTTCAACAACTGGCTAAGCTTCTGGTGTCATTCAAAGAGGATCCAGTGTCTGTCAGCCTGGGACGACATGCTCAACAAGTCACGTTGCTTCACAAGAGATGGCTTGCACCTGTCACCCCTAGGCTTTTGAATACTGGCCAAGGCTCTTGCTGCCCCCAAGGCTCAAAAGTCAAACCCACCTCTGTAAACAGTGCAATTAACAAAAAACTGAGGGTTATGCTACTCAACGCCAGGAGTTTAAATCTCAAAATACACGTGCTTGAAGCACTTCTCAGTATGGAGAATGTCAACATCTGTGCAGTAACTGAAACCTGGTTCAAGGCTCCAGAGAGCACCCCAGCACTACCGGGCTACAAGTTGTACCACACGTTTTGGCCACAGAACATGGACCGAAATACAAAAGGAGGGGGTGTATCCATATTCATCAAGGATACCTACACCTCCAGGTTAGTTGCGCAGCATGATACTTCTGAGATCATCCATGTGCAACTAACATCTGGCAAATCTGCAATGCAAATTGTGGCCTAATACAGATCACCCTCCATGACTCATGACCACCACTCCGCCTCTCTGGAGACACTGGAAAACATGAAGGCCCTACAGAACACCCTAATATTGGGTGATTTCAATCACCCTACCATTAACTGGGAAAACTACCCGAGTACAAACTCCCAGGCTCAGCTCTTCCTGGAATTCATCAACTCAAATGCCCTGGATCAGCTGGTAAACTCCCCTACCAGAGATGAAAACATATTGGACCTGGTCATCACTAACATGGGCGACAGGTGTTGCACACCAGAGGTCAACCTTTCACTGGTTAGATCATACCATAAACTAATCACTCTGGATGTCCACATCCCACCACCACCTCAACTAAGGAAACCACAGTAAAAACCTTTTCTAAAGCAAACTTCACCTTACTTAAGACAGAGGCGGTAAGTTTCACAGCCACCACGCTAAAGGATAATGCTTCCCAAGATGCAGAAACCTTTTTCAAATGCACTCTATGAGCACCTACAAGGATGCATGGATCATGCCATCCCTAGCAAAACCAAGACTCACTCCTCTAAGAGAGGGAAATCAGTCTGGTGGACCCCTCCCATAACCAGGCTATACAATAGAAGAAGGAAACTAGTTCAGAAAAAAAGCAAATCCCAAGAAGGAAAGACATCCCTGATCAGTATCAGTAAGAAACTAAGGTCCCTCAAAAAATCATCCAAGGCTAACTTCGAAAGAAAAATAGCCAAGGATTCAAAGGATAACCACAAAGCCTTCTTTAGCTATGTTAAGAATCTAAGTGGGAACTCACAGATATGCATTGCGCTAGTGCAAAATAGCACAAAATATACTGAACCTACTGATTTTGCCAACATCCTGGCAGGATAGATTCAGTGCAAACTTCACCCCCTCTCACCCCCAAAAGAGCCCACAACAATACTGGAAAAGTGTAGTGTCCCCAAAATCACAGATGAAAACAGCCCTTTCAAAAGCCAAACACACAGCATCACTAGGGCCAGATGGTGTCCCAGGCTGCATCTTGCACGAACTACAGAATGAACCAACCCCCCACCTAAACATGCAGTTCAACCTCAGCCTCTCCACAGACTACGTGCCCATAGAATGGCACACAGCAATGGTTATTCCGCTCCACAAAGGAGGGGCCACAACTGACCCTGGTAACTATCGCCCCATAAGCCTGACTAGTGTGGTCTGCAAGGCTATGGAGTGCATCATCATGGAAGTCATTAACAAAGACATTGGGAACCTCCAAACACTTGACTCGACCCAGTTTGGCTTTGTTAAGGGCAGAGCATGCCTACTAAACCTGGTTGACTTCTTCGAGACAGTCACCAAGGCCATAGATGAGAGAAAGGTGGTTCACACAGCCTACCTTGACCTCGCCAAGGCTTTCGACACCATTCTCCACTCAGGTATTACAGAAAAACCCACCAGCCTGAACATAAACCCCTATATCATGAGATGGGTTGCCATCTGGCTTACAGACAGAACTCACATGGTAAGGATAGTGGGCTCCAGGTACGACTCTAAACCAGTCACAAGTGGTGTCCCACAAGGCTCAGTCCTGGGACCCCTGCTGTTCATTATAGACTTCTCAGAAGTACAGGCAAACACAGGAGGATTATGGATAACCAAGTTCACCGATGACTGCAAACTGGGAGCCATAATCGACTCTCTGGCTGACACGGACATCCTCCAAAAGGGCCTTACTGAGATGGACACCTGGTGTCAAAGTCATGGCCTCAAGCTAAATGCCAACAAATGCATAGTCATCCCTTTTGGGAAAAATAAAACATCCACAAATTACCACATAGGTAGCAGCCCCCTTAATACAGAAGAGGTAATAAGAGATCTGGGGACCCAGGTAGACAGTAATCTCTCCTTTGACAATCATATTGCCAAAGTAGTTAGGAAATCCTTTTATGTGGCCCATCTAATTACTAAAGGGTTTGCATCTAAAAATGAAGAGGTTATAGTGCCCCTCTACTCGTCACTCATCAGACCCATCATAGTGTACAATGCCCCATTTGAGATGTACCTCATAAGACACTCCCAACAGCTGGAAAGACCACAAAAGTACCTCATCAAGAGGATTACTGGCCTCAAACATATGGCCTATGCAGCCCGACTGAAAAAACTCTGGCTGTACTCAGTGGCATATCGCTTACTCAGAGGTGATGTCTGCCTGACTTATAAAGCCATGCCCAGCTCAGAATTGATGGACATGTTCCACCTAAAGAAATCCAAGTCACTGCGAGCCACGTGCTGTAGTGAGCTAAACCTCACCACAATAATAAATAGAACCTGCTGGAGGGATAGATTCCTGTCACAGAGACTCCCCATGATTTGGAACAAAATTCCTAACTACATTAGGCAGAACCCCTCACTAACACTCTTCAAGAGAAACCTTGACGAGTGGATGGGTTACAGAAAATGCACCCCTGGGATCACTTCATTGGCTCTGCTTGACAGAGGCTCAGTTAATTAATAAATGGGGCGGTGAAAGCAGACACACTCTGGCTAGGCTTATAAATGCCCTCAGGCACATAGCCTAGTACCTACCTATGAACCTATGAATCTATGAACACCTTCCTCTTTACCTACCTCATATTTCAGGCTTTCTGCAAGGATTCTGTACTCTTACTTTTCACTACAGCTTGGATAACCTGCGCTGTTTATCCTTTGCTTTATTTAAGAGAAAACACATTATAAATGACTAGGCTGTGCTGGTATCTTAAATTTGTAGGAATGTTGCCTTCTCCTTCATCTGTATTTGCTCTTGAGCTGTGTTATCATCATTATCATGATTAGTCCACTTTTTCCCATTTTTTACATGGGGCCCGGGTGCCATGTCAACTGTCACCTTCTCTCTCAATTCAGTGCCACTCTCCTACCTTCTTCAACAGTCATGCCTGATTATTGCAGGCCTTCTCTCACATAAACCATCCACCTCTTCCATGGATGCCCTTGTTTTCTCTTGCTTTCTTCCCATCTATCCGAAATCTTCTTCACCAGAGTACCTTCTACTTTTATACATGTGTTCAAACCAGAGTAATCTGTTCTATTTTGATTTTCTACAATTGGGACTACTTTGGCTTCTGCTTTGATGCCCTCATTTCTTCTTCTGTCCTACTGTGTACATCCTACTACCCAACTCAGACGCTTCATCTCCATCACTTCATTTCCAACACCTCTAAATCTTGATCTGTATGGCTTCCTACTATCTCCCAAGTCTTTCTTTGAAGATTTCCTGTTTCACTATCAACTGTCCTTATTGGGTTCGTGTAACCTAAAAAAACAAATTGATCCTCTTCTAAGTGCCTCTTGTGATATCTGGTACAAAGATGTCAAACATTACAAGTCCAATGAACACCCCCTGTGAAACCCAATTATCTACGTGATTCCTTTGATAGGGTTAGCGTAACAACTAATGTTTCCTTCCTTGTTGACCAACCTCACTTCCACCCATTTAATCAACTTCTTTTTTACTCCAATTCCCTTTTGTTAATATATAAGTATTTTGCAAAGGACTGAATTAAAAGCATTACTGAAGTCAATGTATACAGTCTCACTATGGCTTCCTTTCTCCAGTTTTAATGCAACTTAGTCATATAATTACATCAGAAGTAGAATGATATGATCTGCTTTCCAGAAATCATTTTGATACTTATTCTAAAGGTTACTGTCCTCTAAGAAAAAAAATAGCCTTTCTCTCAGAATTGTTTCCTTGAATTTCCTGTTACTTAGGCCATGTTTATAGGTTTGTAGTTACCCAAATCAGTTCTAGTTCCTCTTTGTGGAGTAACATTAAAATGGCTTCTTTATATCCCTTCAGAAAATCTTTACTGCTGACTAACTCACTGAAATCTTCTGTTAGGGCATCTGTATTCACAGCCACCAGAACCTTTAGGAACATGTATGCCCACCCATAAGATTCTTCAGGATATAAGGGGGGTATGTTGTCAGGACTCAGCTCCTTAAGTTTCTTTTCAAAATGTCACTCCTTCCTTGGCCAACATCTCTGTATCATGAAGCTCATTCTTTTTCTTTTCCCGTTGTATTTTCCAGATGACTGGATTCTGTGATAAGACTAAGAGGGCAAAGGAAGAATAAACTGGAATATAGGAGAAATGAGGAAGCAAGTCCGACTTTTCATGACAACCATGCCTGTCTGCTACTGCTCCTTTAAGTTCTTATAAATTCATATTCATTGCTTCAATAATACATGATGCATCCATCCACTTTTTCTTTTTCCTTTTCCTTAGTCATTCCAGCATAAATGTCTTCTCCAGAAACCCCCATCTTTGCATTATCTGAAAAATATTTTGAGTTTTAGTCTTACTTTCAGACCTTCCAAGGAACAGTGTGCTTTTATTTCCTGAAGGCATAAAATAATATGAACTCCTTGGTGCCCATGCAATTGTCAAAAGTTTTCTCCAACGCCACAGTTCAAAAGCATTGATTTTCCATCTCACGACCGTACTTTTAGTCCATCCATCACAGACTTATGTTATTAGTGGAAAAAACATATCCTTAACTATGTGGATCGTTGTTGACAATGGGATGTTGTTGTTCTATGAAATCTTAGCCAGATCTGTCATACATTTATTCCAAGGAAGCAAACATAGTTTATCTTTTCAGTTTCTCGACTACAGTTTCCATCTATATAGATATTTAATCGCTGGAAAATAAAACTGTCTCATCCACCACTTCTTTCCATTCTATATGGAAAGGCGTGACAGGGCATGATGATAAAATTTAGTTGGTGTGATGTTAAGCAGCAAGCCAGTGTTTGGACTTTTTATTTTCAGTTATAAACAGGCTATTCAGTTCACTTTCACGTTTAGCTATCATTGTGATCTTGTCAGCATAGCTGAAGCTGCTAATATTTCTCATGGCATTCTTTATTCTAACATGTGATTTTTTTAATCTAGCATTTCAAATGATCTATTCAGCATATAAATTAAATAAGTAGGGTAATAATAAATAGCCATGTTGCACTTCTTTCCCAGTCTTGAACAAGTCAGTTATTCCATATTTGCCTCTGTTTTTCCAAGTTCTGCATACAGATGTCTCAGGAGGCAAGTAATGTGCCAGTATCCTCATTTATTTAAGAACTTTATACAGTTTGCTATGGTCTACACATTCAATGCTTTAAACAATCAATAAAACAGATGAAATATACTACTGGAACTCCCTTGATTTCTCCTGTAACCAGTAGATGTCAGCAATCTGATCTTTTGTGCCTCTACCACATGTAAAACCAGCTTCTCCATCTGGCAGTTCTTGTTCCATATATTGTAGGCTCTTGAACATTACATTGCTATCCTGTTAGCATGTGCAACAGATTATGTTATTTAATAACTTGAGCACTCTTTAGCTCTGAATTTTCTAATTCAACTGTCACTGTTATTTTTCAAATGTGCCTCATATTCCAAGTAACACTGTAACAGCATTGTTTTTCAGGACTTCTAGTCAGCTGAGCTGGAAATCTAAAGTTTCATGTAGCCTTGTTATTGCCAAGGCTTCCACTGTCCTCTTCAATTTCACATTCCAGGATCTCTGGCTGTAGATCATAGAACATACTGCCAAATGTATCTGTGATATTAAGGTCCTTCTTATATATTTCTTCTGTATAATCTTGTAACCTTTACTTAATAGCTTCCACTTCTGCTTGGTTGCTTCCATTTTTGTCTCTTATCATCTTCATTTTAATTGGGAGTTTCCTTTAATATCCCATAATACCACCAGTCACTTGAAGAGCTCTCTTGTTTTTCTCATTATATATCTCAGTGAATTGTATCATAGTGAAGGTATGAGCTGTACTTTGCATGGTCATCAAAATGGCCATGGGAAGGAGATCATATTAAACACAGTCCACTGAAGAAGGTAATATCATTTCACTCCAATATTAATGTCAGGAAGACCATAGGAATTAATGCAGCCCATGACACATTGAAATGATACCAGATGATGGGGCCCTGAGATCTGAAGGCATCGGCCACGCTTCTGGGGAAGAGCAGACAGCAAATATAAGTAATGCTAGAGGTTATGATATGAATTAGTCAATGCCAAAAAGACATCAATTTGCTGCAGTCTTTGGAGATGAAAGGAAAGCCTGATGTTCCCAGGAATTATTTACCACTGCTGCGTGAATTATAAAAAGCTATGAATTAAGGTAAACTTGATGTGGATAAGGATGAGATGACAAGACATTTTCTTTGTCTTCTATAAAGCTAAGAAATCAGATAATGTCAGATAAAAGAGGATATTTTATCTTTACATTCATGAAAAAGAAACAGGCTTGTCCAGTGTTTTTTTTGGCTATGACCTGCTGTTACATTTCATGATGTAGTTCTAAATTTGATTTTCTGAACATACAACTACAAATTTATTAACTGATCAATTCACCTCAATAGGCAAATCTTCCAGATTGCCCTTGAAAATAGGAAGCATATGCCCAATAAGCTTGTTTGATAAGCAAATAAATGTAAACTATTTTAGAATATATGCAAGAATCTTTTCAATGTAATTTTATAAAACTCAGCCATTATGTTATATAAGTTCATTATTTTGCCTTCTACTTGGCCATTTGGCACATGGTAGACTTGCTACAAGCCCTAGTCACTTGGTCTTCTGAGTATTATCCCAACATAGCATTCTTTCTGAGGAGGAACTCAGCATGTGCCACAACTTCTTGCAAAAGACCATCCATATCTCTTAGACTTACCCCAATCATGTTTTCCTTCCTGAAGGTGGTAGAGAAGCTGGCCCTGAGGTTTTAGCATTGCTGATACACAGTTTGTTGTACAGAGACAATTGTTCATCTCAGGATTTCTTAAGTAAGTGGTTGTGTTTCCATCTCTTCATTTCTCATCCATTTTTACTGAATTTCAGAGTAAGGCCTGATTGGCTTAGAAGAACAGCTATGAGCCATCCTTCTGCTGAAAAGGCTGGGGTCAAGAAAAGCATGCACATTTTAAGTGTCAGCTTTTAATTTACTCTAGGAAATAAATCCTTAGCCGAAGGAAATCAAAGTTACTAATTTACTCAGTTTAAGGTAACTGCAAGGTTTGGAAACTGCTTTCTGATAATGTCTTCATTAGGGTGTATATCTGGAAATGCCTAACATATGCAACTCTTAACTTTAAAAAATAGTTTATATCCTTATACCTGAACAAGTGCTAGCCACCAGGCAACATAAACCTTAGCTCTAGATGATTGGCACTAAGTGACACCCCGATCCCATGTGCAAAATGGGAAAAGGGGTTGTGGATGGATGGATAGATGGATGGATGGATGGATGGATGGATGGATGGATGGATGGATGGATGGATGAATCCAAAAAAATGCAGCTCTTCATGACTTTCAGGGAAAGGAAAGATAATTGTTAATTATGTTTTTTAATCAGACATATGCTATTACCTGTTACTCATAGTTTTTGTTCAGCAAAATGTGCTTGGACCATTCCCAGATAATTTCATATCAAATAACTTAGACCAAATAGAATGTTTGTCTAGGAAGTATTTGTTATTTCCAGCCAAAAAAAGATACAGTCTTACTTTACCTTACAATTTTACTTGTTTTGAACTTGTACCTATTTCCTGTTGTAAAAGACATAGTTGATACTGAATGTGAAGCCTGCCAGCCTAGCTAGATAGAATTTTGTGGATAATTCTATGTCATTTGTAAATATTAATATAATCCACAGGCTTGGTTTACAAATTAAAGAGAACTATATGTTATTATTAAACTATATTTTGTGCTGAGCTTCAAAAATCTACCCACAGTGCACTCTGCTGGAAGAAAGCTGATAAGTCAAGCATTGTATGACTGTTTGATCTCAAGCTCGGAAAAAGGATGTCTGAGCCAGGAAATCCTTTCTATTGTCTTAATTAAAAGATAATTACTAAGGTTTTACATGTATAATGGCTTTTATTGATATGGCTTCCTGGTCAGGTGTAGCTTACTAAGAGATGTAAATTCTGAGTTTCTGATAGCCCGGGAACTAAAGAAGTGATAAAAAGTATGTAATGTGAAATGACTCAGCAGTACTGGGTGTTTATCTATTTAAGACTTTCTCAGAGAGAAAGATTTGAGCTTTTTGGATATTGTCTGAAGAACTTCACTCACCAGCACTTGCTTGCTCTGTAAGTAAAATATTTATTTAGAACTGTGATTTCTCTTAGAGTTAGATAAGAATTTAGCCAGATTAGACTAGCTGCTTTCTATATTTGTCAGACTATTTTACAATATTGTTTTCAAGTTTTTCCTGTGATTGCTGAACTCTGTAATGCCATTGTGTTGAAGTAATAAGTATTGTTTTGCATTTTTATTTATTATTAAATATTTTTAAACCTTTCAACTCTGGCTGATTTGTGTAATGATAACTTAAGCTCTAGAGTACTTGCATTTATTTAGTGATACTGTGCTAAGCAACTCCAGAATAGCCTTAGCCCTGTGTTACACTTACTATTTGGATAATAGTAATATTGCACAGTGAAATTGGTCACCCTTTGGTGAGGGCCTGTACAGTAGATGAGACGAGTAGTTGGTGGCAGTGGATTATTACCTTATAGCCTGGGCAGAAAGGGGCATAGCTGGAGAACCTGTGTGGTTGTATATAACTCAAATCTCAAAGTGTGTGTGTCAACTACTTGGGCAAGGACAAGAAGCACTGGTTAGACAGAGAGGGTACTGAAGGTTTTGGCTTCACTACTTGGCTGGGACCTGGACCCTATAGCTGTGCCAGTGGGGAGTCTTATTGGGGCTCTGGAGGTAAAGGGAAAAACCAGCCCCAGACTGACTGTGATCTCTGTGTGCTCTTAAGAGAAATTGTATTTTACTGTGTGTGTAATTGTTATCCTTTCAAATGTCCAGGCCCCTCACTGGTGTTAGTGGTGAGGATTTAGGCTCCTTGATTACTGGGCCAGTGCACAGACATCACATTTTAATTGGTAGCAGTGGTGGGATATCCACATCAAATATTAATTGTTTGATTGTGGTGAGTTAGCCACATCACATACTAATTGGTTTGTAGTGGTGTGGACATTGAATTCATGTAGCTTATGGACAGTGATCACTGAATGTGTTTTTGTACTCTAAATCAGCCATGCAGTGAACATTCAGAGTTCAGATCATAATCATTTTATTTCTTTTGTTAGCTTAGCTAGTCAGGGAGAGTAGGCAAGCATGTCAGCAGAGGAGTATGGCAAGCTGACAAGGAGCCAGTTGGCTGAGATGTGCCAGGGTAAAGGACTGGTGTATGGAAACCTGACTAAGGCAGACATGATTGTAGCTTTGGTCACAGCTGTATCAGAAAACAGCAATCAGGAGGAAGATCATACTGGCCGTGGAAATGTACAACACTCAGAGAATGGACAGTCCAACCTTTCTGCAGAGGATATAAAAATCCATCTGGACCTAAAGAGACTTGAGTTGGAGGCCAGGCATTTGGAAATGGAAGCTGTGGAGAAGGAGAGGCTGAGGCAGCACAAAAAGGAGATGCTGACTCTTCACCAGAGACATGCAGATAATGGGGAAGGGAGTAACCAGACCCCAGAAGCACCAAAAGTCAGTAAATGTCTTCCACAGTTTACAGAGGATGATAATTTTGATAGTTTCATTCACATGTTTGAGAGGGTACGTAAACAGTATGATGTTGACCAAAGGTTCTGGGTATGGTTCCTGACCCCCTTACTCCATGGTAAAGCTGTAAATGTACATTCCAAATTATCTGACATTGACTGTTTTAACTATAATGCTGTAAAGAATTTTTTGTTAGAATTTTTTTTAAGCTAACACCTGAAACTTATAGGAAAATGTTTTTTGAGCATAGACGCAAGGGAGATGAAAGTGTGTGTGAATATGTTGCTGAACTGACCACTTATTTTTATAGGTGGGTGACTGGATGTCAAGTTACCACTTCTGAAGGGCTGGCAGACCTTTTGGTGAGGGAACAAGCCCTTAGCACTTTGTCTGAGGACATGAGGTTATGGTTAGCTGATAGACGATGTACTACTTCAGATGAGTTTGGGAAGAAGAGAGACCTATACCTAGTAAGCAGGGTATCACTGGACAAGAAAGAGACACCCAGTACTGCTCATGGGTCTAAAGGAACCCATGCTGGGCAGCCTAGACAGCCCCAACATAATCTGACAGTAGCAGGGGAAGCCACTAGTCCAGGTACACATCCAGGACCAAGGGTTAAATGTTGTGAATGCAACCATTGAGGCCATGTGGCATATAGATGTCCATGGAGGCAAGTTGGGGAACAAAAGTTGAGGGAGCCAGTAAGTGGGAATGACAAAATGCTAACAGTAGGTTGCCTTGAGACAACAAGGGTTCCAAACTACCACCAGAGGTTATATCCTATCATAGTGAATGGCAAAGAGGCCATTGCTAAGAGAGACACACCTTGTGACATAAATATTGTGAAGCCTACAATGGTTACAGAGGAGCACTACTTGCCTGGGCAGTCTAGTCCAGTCAGAGCTTTAGGAGGGACCCCATTGTAAATACATTTGGCTAGAGTTCACCTAGACTGGGGTGGTGGAAAAGTAAGCCAGCAAGTAGGTGTGCTTGAGGATATCCCTGCAGATGTCCTGATAAGGAATGATTTTGATAATAGGGAATGATTTTGATAATGTAGTACCATTTGCTCATGTGGCTACGTGCAGTCAGGCTTGGAGACAAGCATGTGGGTCTGGTAGCCTGGGGGAGACCCAGACAGATTGCACACTTGCAGCCAGGATTGGTGAGGTGGTTACTTCGGGGAGGGAGCTATGCTATAGCAGTGAGACACAGCTGCTTGTGGATACTGATGTTCCCTTGGACAGAGTGACAGCAAGAGCAGAGGTGAGTAGTAGTACCCAGACTGACAGTGAGGCATCGCTGTCAGAGGATACCAGACTTCCTGTGGAAGGGGAGCTGGGAAGGGTTACAAATAGCGAGTTGAAACAGGCTCAGCTCTCAGACCCTACATTACAAGGCCTGAGGTAGGTAGCTAGGGAGGGACTTGATTCTCAAGGGAAGGGGGAATCTGTATACTGGGACAAAGGGTTACTGTATACAGAGTGGACCCCTGAGGTAGGGCTAGAAAGTTAGAGAGTACAGCAGTTGGTAGTGCCTAGAGCCTACCATCTGTTGTTTCTAGCCATAGCCCATGATATTCCCTTTGAAGGTCATATGGGCATAAAATGTACAAAGAGACGTATTATGCAGAATTTCTATTGGCTGGGATTTCCAGAGATGTAACAGGGTACTGCAAGACCTGTTAGCAGTGCCAAAATGGAGACAAGGCAGGAGACAAGGTGAGAGCTCCTTTGATGCCTTTTCCAGTGATTGGGGAGCCATTTCAGAGGGTAGCTATGGATATTGTGGGGCCTTTGAGTACCCCAAGTTTCATGGGGAAAAAGTATATCCTAGTGGTAGTAGACTATACTATAAGATATCCTGAGGCACTGGCTTTGCCCTCCATTGAGGCAGAAAAGGTGGCAAATGCTTTGTTAGAGGTTTTCAGCAGGGTATGTTTCCCAAAGGAAATACTGACTGAAAGAGAAGTCAATTTCATGTCAGACCTGCTGGCTTGTCTGTGGGAGTACTGTGGGGTGAAGCACCTAAAGACCAGCCCCCTACCATCCCCAGACTTATGGTCTTGTTGAGAGGATAAACTCTACACTCAAATCCATGCTACAGGCATTTGCAGACAAGTTTTAAAAGGGAATTGGACAAATATTTGGCCCATCTGTTGTTTGCTTACAGAGAGGCTCCCCAGGAATCTACAGGTTTTTCACCCTTTAAATTGCTGTATGGTCATAAGGTGAGGGGGCCACTAGACTTAATTCGTGATGAGTGGGAAGGTGAGTGTGAATCCCACAAGGAGTCTGTTCTGTCATATGTCCTAAACCTCAGGACAAGGCTCAGGGAACTCATGGGCTTGGCCCAGGAGAACCTGGCAGAAGCCCAACAGCAGAAAAGGGTCATGTATGACAGGAATGCTCAAGCTAGAGAGTATGTTATAGGGCAGCAGGTAATGGTTCTCATTGCTGTCAGATACAACAAGCTACAAGCAACTTGGGAGGGAACCCACAAGGTGGTAAGAAAGGTAAGTGATGTTAACTACATGGTAAAACTGCTAGGCAGGAGGCAGGGGCGCAAATTGTACCATGTTAACATGATGAATCCTTACCATGATAGGGAGGCCCTTGTGCTGAGTATTTGCAGTGGATTGCAGGAGGAGTATGAGGGACATCTGGTGACTGATTTCCTCAGTGAGGCTCGAACTGACACTTCTGTAGAAGGGGTAGCAATGTCCCAGTAGCTATCTCCTACCCAGGTACAAGAAATCCAAACAGTGTTACACGAGTTTGAGGACATGTTCCCTGGGAAACCGGGGTGCACCCACCTGGTGCAGCAAAAGGTGGGTACAAGACCCCAAAGGCCTATTTGGCAGGCCGCTTACTGGGTGCCTGTGAGAGTCAAACAGACTCTGAGGAAGGAGATACAGAAAATGTTGGAAATCAGGGTAATTCAGGAGTCCAACAGTCCCTGGGCCTCCCTAGTGGTGCTGGTGCCAAAGAAGGATGGCAACACCAGGTTCTGTGTGGACTACAGGAAATTAAATAGTCACACAGAGTCAGATGCTTACCCCATGCCTAGGACAGATGAGGCCCTAGAGCAGCTGGATGGGGCTAAGTATCTTACCACCATTGATCTTACCAAGAGTTACTGGCAGGTGCCCTTGACTCCCAGTGCTACAGAGAGGTCAGCCTTTGTGACTCCTTTTGGCTTGTATGAGTTCACAAAGATGCCCTTTGGGAGGAAAAATTCCTGAGTGACTTTCCAGAGGCTGGTAAATCATATCTTAGCAGGAACAGGAGGGTGTACCCTTGCTTACCTAGATGATATTGCCATCTACAGCCATTCCTGGCAAGAGCAGCTTTAACATGTCAGGGTGGTATTGGGCAGCCCAGTAAATGTCAGGTGGGTATGTCCTACCTAGGACATAGAGTGGGGAGTGGCAAGATCAGGCCAGAACCTGCCAAAGTGGAAGCCATTCAGGCATGGCCTTCACCTGTTACCAAAGTGCAGGTGAGGGCATTCTTCGGGACAGCAGGGTACTACATAAAGTTAGTCCCCAGTTATAGTACCATAGCTGCTCCCCTCACAGACCTGACAAGGAAAAACAGGCCAGATAATATAGTGTGGACCACAGCATGTGAGTAGGAATTCCAGAAGCTTAAAGAAACTTTCAGAGGACTCTCTGTGTTAGCCAGTCCAGATTACAGCAAATCATTTGTTGTGCAGGTGGATGCTTCAAACCATGGGGTGGGGGATGTACTTGGGCAGGTTTCTTCAGAGGGAGAAGAGCACCCAGTGGTTTATCTCAGTCATAGGCTCCAACCCAGGGAGAAATGCTATGTAGATGTAGAAAAGGAATGTCTAACCATAGTGTGGGCACTGCAGAAACTTCAGCCTTATCTGTATGGAAGAAAATTCACTGTAGTTACAGATCACCATCCCCTAACATGGTTACACTGAGCCAGCCAGCAAAATGCCAAGTTGCTAAGATGGAGCCTAGAGTTGCAAGCATATGATATGTCAGTGCAGCTCTGCAGTGTGGTTAGCAATGCCAATGCAGATGGGCTCTCAAGACAGGGAATGGGGTAAGATTAACTCTGATAGACCTAACCCTCTGAAGCAAATTTTCTAAAAGGTCACTTGAAAAATTAGCTTGAGTTTACCGGGGGGAGATATAAATTAATATGTGACATCCATGCACTGGCTCAATTATCAAGGAGCCTCAATCCTCACCACAAGCACCAGTGAGGGGCATGCACATTGGGAAGGATAACAAGTACACACACAGTAAAGTACAATTTCCCTTAAGAGCACACAGAGATCCCAGCCAGTCTGGGGCTAGTTTCTCCCTTTCCCTCCAGATCCTCAATAAGACTCCCCACTGGCACAGCTTTAGGGTCCAAGTCCCAGTCAAGTAGTGAAGCCAAAACCTTCAGTACCCTCTCTGTCCAGCCAGTGCTTCATGTCCCTGCCCAAGGAGCTGATGCACACACACTTTGAGATTTGAGTTATATACAACCACACAGGCACTCCTGGGGAAGGTTGGCACAGGTTCTCCAGCTATGCCTATTTCTCCAGGCTATAAGGTAGTAATCCACTGCCACCAACTACTCATCAGCTACTATACAGGCCTTTATCAGAGGGTGACCAGTTTTACTGTGCAGTATTACTGTTATCCAAATAGTAAGTGTAACCCAGGGCTAAGGCTATTCTGGAGTGGCTTAGTACAGTATCACTAAATACTTAAGTAATAAGTACTCTAGAGCTTAAACTATCTCTAAACAAAACAGCCACAGTTGAAAGGTTTAAAAATATTTAATAATAAATAAAAAAACACAAGACAATACTTATTATTTTAACACAATGACATTACAGAGTTCAGCAATCACAGGAAAAAGGTTAAAACAAATATGTAGGATAGTCTGACAAATATAGAAAACAACTACTAATCTAATCTGGCCAAATTCCTATCTAACTCTAAGAGAAATCACAGTTCTAAATAAATATCTTACTTACAGAGCAAGCA